>NW_007930842.1:1149222-1209839 GCF_000280675.1 Beauveria bassiana ARSEF 2860
CAGCATGTGCCCCAGTGACGTTAGAGCCTGTAGCGGCTTTAGCAGGCGGCGGCCCGAGCAGACCTCGTTTTTTAGTGGCTGCAAACGGTCCCAAGGGCCTGTATGGAAAAATATGATAAGCCTCGGCTCCACTAAGCACGACAATCAAGAGTCTTTCATTGGCTGTGTGACCTTGGACAAAAGTCCGATGCGGCTTAGTGTTTCACGCTGCTCGAGAATGAGCCGGAGCCGTCGAGGTTTTCTTTGCGGCCAGGGAGTGACAGTCTAAGTATTCGATGCGGGCCCCCCGCAGATACACTCCGAGATTTCTGGGAGAGGCGTACGTTCTCGTCCACTGCCCACGGGGAAGTTGCTCAAGATGAAATCGACGCTAGAAAACATTTTCATGTCATTCTTTCTCGTCTCCCCGTCTCTTGTTTTTGAAGATCGGTTGTATTGTTTCCCACCCCCGGACCAGCGGCGAGACCCCTCAAAGCCCTCCACGCGGGGGGTCAAACAGAGATGAGTGAGCCGCTTATGCCACCTCTGACGCTGTATTACTATTACTTGCCCTACATCGGAGCTAATGTACTGGGCTGGCTCTGATGTGGTAATTCAATCAACGTAGTCCCAATCACTTGTTTCCGAGTTTCAGTCAACCACTCACCAACTTGACAGTCGCTAGTAGAGCACCGCTACCAGGGAGAATCTCATACAGAAACGTAAAGCGACTTAACTCCGGTGCAGCCGAATACAGCAAGCCGACCCCGGTTCAAGAGCCGCTGCACCCAGTGCTACACTATGTGATAAGCTGAGACTTGGCGGAAGCCGCTGTACGGAGTACTGCACATACGAATAGATCTCTTCTGGCTGCAGCCCCACGTCATGCTGCAGGGGATGGATATCGCTCACAGTCCATCATTGGCCAGAGGAACCAATGCAGAGCAAGCTGCAGATTTGATGCCATCGCCACTGCTCATGTCGTGTCGTGTCTGTTCAGCCACATCTCTCTGCGCAAGCAGAGTTTCACATGCGTCGCATCTGTGCAGAATAACAATTGTCTTGTCTTGTGTATCAAGAACCTCAGAAAACCAAATATTCACCATCAGGTACTGCGCAGCAATCATCTCTTTACGTTTGGCAAACACTCCGAGGCTCTGCGAACATCGTGGCGCCCACAGCACGGTTCAGGCGCATTTAGCGAAGCAAAAGTTACTTTTTTTTTTGGCATTCAGAAAATCTTGTCGATTCGGAGTTGCATAAAAACTGTTTCATCTTCAAATTGCCGCCCACAGTGAATCTCCAGCATGTCAAACTAGTAGTCGTCGCCGCGGCTAATGACCTCCTTGACCGTTGGTCTTATCAGGATAGTCTGTAATGTAGTTAGCAAAGCCGCGAGCCGGAAACAAAGAGACGCATCTCCAAGCGCTTTACACCACTTACGTGTTCGAACTGGGCCGTGTAAGAGCCCTTCTTATCAACTAGCGGCGGGTACGCCTCGACAACACCGGCTCCGACCAAATGATTCAACTATGTGCACGGTTAGCTCCATCTCCCTACAAGACAGCCCCTGCGTGGTGCAATGCGCAACTCACCCCCAAAAGATACTTGTCGTGGCCCATGCGATCCAGGTAGCGTCTGCAAAATGGCAACGTGCCAAAGCTCTTGTTAATCGCATTCAGCAGCGTCCTGGCCGAGCTCAGACGCAAGTCCACGTGGCCGACTTCTGCGTTCTTGGCATAGTGCGACACCTCGCCGTCGTCGCGCACGTAACCGTTGCCCGTGCTGCCAAATGTCTCAATCGCAAAAACGTCGCCCTCTTCCATCTTGGTTTGGTCGTTGCTCTTGACAATCGGCACCGACTTTGTGCCGTGGATACTGTACGGCAGGATGTTGTGACCCGTCAGGTTGCGGATGCTCTTGACCGGGTAGGTCGTGCCGTCAATCTCCACCTCGTAGCTTTCCATCGTCTCCTGGATCACGGCACCAATCTCGCCCACGCGCGCGTCAATGCCCGCCTCCTTGATGCCCGCGTTGGTCGCCGCCTTGACCGCCGCCAGCAGCTGATCGTATTTGTCCTCAAACGCCATCGTAAACGCCGAGTCGACGATGCGGCCCTTGACGTGTACGCCAAAGTCCACCTTCATCACGTCTGCCTGCTGTAGCACCATCTTGTTGCCCGCGTTGGGCGTGTAGTGCGCCGCGCAGTGGTTCAGGCTCAGACCGCACGGAAATCCCATACCCGCCACCATCGGGTCGCCCTCGGCGAGCCCGTCGTGACCTGTCAGCGCGCGAACGCTGTTCTCGATGCCCTCGGCAATCTCCGTCAGCGTCTGGCCCGGCTTGATTGACTTTTGCGCGTACTGGCGCACCTGCCGGTGAATCTCGGCCGCCTCGCGATAGTCGGTGATGAAGTCGCTGTTGAGGTTGTCGAGGTGCCGCTTTTCCTCGTTTGTTGTTCTGTAGCGGTTCTCGTCCGTGTATTCGACCTCCTCGCCCTTGGGGTATGTCCCGTTGGGAAACAACTGGCTCAGCTTGACCGTTGGCGGCTCCGTCTGGCTCGTAGGGTTCTTCTTCTTCTTTCTGGGCTTTCTCTTCTTCTTCTTTTTGGCGGCACCAGTACCTGCGTCAGCGTCGTTGGCAGGCTCATCTTCAGAATCGTCACCATCCTCGTCGTCGTGGGCGGCGGGTTTGCCATTGGGCTTGTCATCCGCCACTAACCGGATCCCAGGTTAGCGAGAGTGTTTTTCTGGATATCGGCGTCCATCCGCGGAATCTCAATCCTACCTTTGAGGTGCTTGAGAGCCTCCTCTGCTTGAGCGGCCATCTTTCCCAGTCGTGTGGTATTGATTGGGGCTACTTGCTTGAAGAAGAAAAAATGGTTCCCGTGTCGAAGCACCGCCGAAAATTTACCCCGCCTCGCGCCGGTACTACCGATATGACGTCTGGGGTGTGCACCGCTGTAGATTATTACAGAGAAGCGGAGAAATAGCTATTTACTCGGCAGAAAGTTCCATAGATATCGATTTGTATTCTAATTGCTCGATTTGGTAGGCTTCTACTGTGGTTACAGTCAGTCGGTTCAACTCTGCGGGTGGGGCTCGAGTCGGCGGGCCCGGACACACACCAGTTGTTCGGCAGAGGTAAGGATCTTGTACAGTGGCAAGCGCGGGTGGCAACAAGTATTTGTCCCCTGCCAGGTAGCGGTTTTGCAGCTGCTGCTAGCCCTAAAAAGGCAGTTACAGCACGCCGCTTTAAGCATACTAGGATCAGCGTTATAGTCATCCCCTACAATAAGTTCACTGTAGCTTCATAAGGGTGAGGGTTAGTAGCTCTAGCTTAAAGCAGCAGTGTCTGTCATTCCCATTTAGGCTGCGGCTGCGGCTGCGATACCTAGAGAGGGACAAATACTTGTTGCCACCGAACCCCGAATTTACAACAGAAGATTCAAATCTTATAACATAGTCATTGCCTATTAGAGTATTTCATGGGTCTGAAGCGGTTATCAGACTTCATCAAAGTCACTCTCTCAGAGTCTCTATCACGACAACCACCTTCAGGCGTACCTCCAGCGCGCCTCCAAGAGTGCCTCCAGCGCCTCCAGCGTCGTGCCTCCAGCGCATCCAGCGGCGTGCGCCAGCGTTCCTTCGATAGCGCCTCGGAGAGTGCCTTTGAGCGCCTCTTCTAAGCAGCTTGCGTGCCTTTAAATGCGTGCCTTTGAATGCGTGCCTCGATGTGTGTGTTATAGAAGGAAAAACTGGCAAAGGATAGGTAGTGGAGGATGAGAAGTTCTGTTAAGGGGTACATAGCCTTTACGTGGGGTTGTTGCAAAATTCAAATCCTCTGTTGTAAAATTCGGGGTTCCTAAAATTCGGGGGTTCCTAAAATTCGGGGTCTCCTAAAATTCGGGGTTCGTTGGTTGCCACCCACACACAGCATTGTGGAAGTGGGTGCCCGCTATTTAAGGGGTGCCGAGTATAAGTAACTGACTTGGTGACACCAATACTTCCCATCATCTCCTGCATCAACACCGCCAAATCTCTCAGCATTCAAGATGGAAGAGCAAGTGCAAAGACTGTCTAATAAAGTATGGCAGATATACCAGACTACGCCTGCAGACAAGCGTGTTTGTAAGTTTTGAGCATTAGATGTTATCTGCAGCTCTGACTGTTGAACTAGTAATCGGGGTCGCCGGCATCCCCGGCTCAGGTCCGTACCACACGATAGCTTTACAGCTCGCCTACTCACATTGCTTAATTTAGGAAAAACTACATTTGCAGAAGCTATCACGACTCGCATCAATGAAATTGCGTCAAAGCAAACCCCTGAGTCCCCTACACCCGCCGCCTTTTTACCAATGGACGGCTTTCACTACCCCCGGAGCTACCTCTCCGCACAGGCAGACGCAGCTTTGTATCAAAGCCGCCGCGGGGCGTCGTTTACCTTTGACGCTGCCAAGTTTCTAGGTGTCATTAGAAGGCTGCGCAATGCCCCTCTTGAGGATAAAATCAAAGCGCCTTCTTTCGATCACGCCGTCAAGGATCCCATAGAGGATGACATTACCATTGGGCCTACTCAGCGCATCGTGATTGTAGAGGGCAACTATGTGGCACTGAACGCTGACATCTGGCGCGACGCCGCGGCACTCTTTGACGAGCTTTGGTTTGTCGACATCGACTTTGATCGAGCAAGAGAGAGACTGGCGGCCCGACATGTCAAGGCGGGTATTGTGACGAGTCTCCAGGACGGATACAAACGTGCAGACGAGAATGACCTCATCAACGGCAAGGATATTGTCGAAAACAGAATGCCGATTCAAGAGATTGTTTCTAGCTTTGATGATGACGGCTGGTCTCCAGGTGTCTGACTCAGACCTATTCGCAGCAGATATTACAGACTAGCACTAAGCGTCATCGAGTGTACTTTAGACTTATTAATCATTCTCTCAAGGAGAAAAGAATAATCATACAGTGTAACCTATTTAGCCCTAGGATAAGGCTTTAAGTACTGTCTATTCACCATTGTGCCAACCTCAGAAAAAGACGCGTCAAAGTTCTTATTCACGCAAGGCAACGGACAGGTCCGGTCCAAGCCCCGGTACTCTGTATGCTTGAGTACAATGCTAATACTCAACGCGCCCGCATACCCTCTGCCTTGACTGTTAATCACACGCACGGTCAGCATGTACCAATTCACGCTCTCTCAGAAATGAGACGGGCTGCACCACCTTTACGATACCCTTGCCGTTACCCAGCGTCGCGAAGCCAATCTGTAACTTCCAAGATAGAAAAGGCCAACAAGCAAAAGGCTTGACGCGTGATACTTTTCTGTCGGACTTTCAACTTGTGCCGTGGCAAGACACAAACTGTGCAGCGCGCAGCGTGCAGCGTGAATTATTTGTTTCGGACACGTCTTCTCCATCCTTGGCCATAGGCAGCCGCCGGTTCGCCTTTGTTTCCCGTCATTTACCTCCGGCGACGTCTTCGTCTTTCCTACGATTGCCGGCGTAGCCGTGACGATCATCGGCTATTACGCGCCGTGCATGATTGCAGCGACCGTCTTGACGTCGATTGGCTGGGGTGGTGCCGAGAAGTGTTTGATATAAAAATTATTTTATATGTGATATAAACAATAGTAAAAGATTTGATTAACTTGAAAAACTTCGTAATTCATTATATATTTTTAATGTAAACCTTATTTTGATTAAACCCTAGATAATGCCCAGCTTAGATAGGCCAACTTATCATGCCTTGTCTGCCTCTGCATCTACCTTGTGCGCGGCAGTCAATTCATTCATTCTTCTTGCCATGGAAAACCCCGTGCCCTTTCGGGTCTTGATTGTCTTTTCCCACAGTGCAGTGTCTTTGATAGGTTGGCCGTGCCCATCGAGGCCAAGAAGCTCCATTATCTCAGGAATCTCGGCGTGGTCTCGGGTGCTACGCATGCGATGGCACCACGTAATCTTCTTGATCTCGAGATGTCTTTTGCAATCTCCCTGGCCGGAAATCTGCTCAAAGGCTTCCATGATAGCTGGGCCGCCTTGGCCGTCGGTGGGCGTCGTCAGGGGCGTGGCCAGATCGAGAGGCTCAAAGAGGAACTCGCCGCCGACCTGACGCTGATCGCCCGACTTGAGCGTGAGGCCGCGAGGTAGCTGCCTCAAGGCTTGGCTCATGCCGGTAAAGACGCCCTTGAGAAATCCCATCTTCATGTACGCAGGTTTCTCGCCAAGCGCGAGAGTCTTGACCATGCCAAGAGCGTCGAAGAGCGCACTCTTGGGGTCGGTATATAGAGAGAACGGGCATTTGGTAGCCTCGATGTACATTTCGATGAGCTGAGGGTCACCGCAGCCGATGATGACGATGGAAGTGGTGACAGGAAGACGGAGGAGAGCTTCGCTGGATATCGACTCGGCGAGAGCGCGAATGTATTCTTGACAGTTCTATACAAGTCAGCTTTCTGCGACCAAATGAGGTGGATGACTCTATGACAAGACTTACGCCGCAAAAAAAGTGGCGGACGAATACTACCAAGACTCGTCGGGCACCGTTGGGGCTGTTGTAGAGGCTCTGGAAGGTATGTGACTTGCCGTGCTTATCGAGCAGGACATAGTCAGCAACCTCGGCGAGCGTGGCATCCGAGGGTATCTCATCGTTTGTCGCGAGCTGCCCGTCAAAGTCCGTCGGCTTGTTGTCAATGTCGATGCTCGTCGGAGGCGTCGCTTTCGGAGGGGTCTCAGTTTGCAACGGCGGGGCCGCAGCTGTGTCTTGCACGACATTGGCGTCGGCCATGTTGCACGAGATACGATACCGATCTGCTGGCTATTTTGGGAAACGTGCCGGAAATAAAAAAAAAATAAAAGTGAAGATCAACGGGCAGCCAACAGAGAAGCGTGCATGTGAAGAATCGGACATCGGGAACTGAAGCTGCCGGCGCGCGCCAACGCCAAACGGGTCAAGTGTCAAGTGCGCCCGCTGAAGGTGACGGAATGGGCCAGAGCCGCCAAAAGGCGGTTAGGCACTCGGCAGTTGGACGGTTAGTTACTAAATCGGATACGGATAGACGGCATGAAAATCCCGGCCGTTGGGCTGCATCTTAAGGCTTCTTTTGCTGTTTCACCAAGCCTCAGCCACGATGCACGATTCAAGAAACACAGTCCACCTTGCCCCAAAGGGTTGTTTGGCTCATAACACGTGGCAGCGTGGCAGCGTGGCACGTGCAGCGTGGCTTTTGGCATGTAAGGTTTTGACATGCGGTGGCGTTTTCAAGCGCCTGCATTGGCCACAGATGCAATGGGCAAGGCAATGATATTCTTTTTAGATGCTGCTGTGGCTCGTACAGTCGTATTGGCAAGTCCTTTGAAATTGGATTCTAATTATGTGCTTTCCCCTCGATTCTGCCGCGCAGAGTCGTGCAGACGAGACTGCAACTTGTTGCTGCCAAGAAGCAAAGAAAGCAGTGAGACAGCGGGGGGGAAAGGAGTGGGTTGCCACGATTGGCAATCGGACCAGGGTTCATAGTCAGGTCAGACTACATTCTATTTACAGCTGAGGATGCTAGTTACCCCAAAAATACCTCCAACGTGGGCGAAACTGATGCCATACTTGTTACTCCGACATGTCCATGCAGTTTCGGGTTTTTTTCATTCCTTCAACATGTCCGCTTCTCAATATTACCTACGCAAGGTTGCTACACAGAGGCTATCTCCATTTCGACATGTGATAACGTCAAGAGCCCAATCAGTAACCGAAACTCTAAATGGGGAATCCCCTCCAGCGAGTCAGTACCTAGTCTCCAAGCGTCCGTTGGTAGCCTGTAGGCTGTAGCGCGGTTGTCGCTATGAAGGCACCAAAGAATCCCCGCAGCGTTCCCCCAACACTCAACCCAATTGTCCGCTTTCTTTGACCGAGGCTATTTAGGGGAACTCCGCCACGTCTGGTCTCCCTCCCCTGATTGGTGCACTAATTAGATAAGTGCGCCAAGGCCTTTCCTGCTGCACATGCATGTTGCATCCTCAACACAGAAACCCAGACGCCAGCGACACCACAATACAATTACATAAATCCGTCCGTCTCTACTTCTACGTCTCGCAAAAGGCTAGCGAAATCTCATCACCTCCACCTTGTTGCATGCGACACGCAGACGCCATCAATTAACTAATAGACCATGGCCGACCCCGCGAGCAACAACAACAATCCCGCCGGCCGGCAACAGAGAGCCGGGCAGCAGTCGACAGTCACCCCATTGCAGTTATATATGCGGCACGACTCGCGGCCAAACGAGTCCATCGACATTGAGCGATTGCTCTCGTCATCTTTCTATCCCGGTGCCTCCTCCAACTACAATTTCAACGACCCGGTACCTACAGAGCTCCCTCCCCTCTTCCCCTCTTCCCAATTGGCGACGGCTAACATCCCCCGCGCAAAGTCGCCATCCAACAGCTCAAATACCATATTCATCCCAGACGATGACGGCGATTCTCCCAGCCTGCACGAAGTAGAGTCCCCGGATGATGATGCATCTGCAAAGAATAAGAATAAGGCGCCTGCGCAAGGTAAAGCTGGCGGCGCAAAAAGAAAAACCGATGCCGACCGCAGCGAGGGGCCAGGCGAGGTAAGAGAGGCTGCGCAACGCTTGGCAACGCCAATCTAATTCTCATTCTATAGCGCCGCCGAAAGCAGATTCGTGAAGCACAACGCGCATACCGACAGCGAAAAATATCACAGACAGCCTACCTCGAGGAGAGGGTTAAGCAGCTAGAAAGCGCCATTGAGAACATGAGCTCTGTGGTGCTCTCCTTTAGCGAGGAGCTCATCGGCTCCAACATCCTCTCCTGCCAGAGCGAACTCACAGGCCGGCTCCGGGATGCCCTGGCGACGTGCCTCACCCTAGTCCGCGAGACCGGCAATGGGCAAACGGAGCCGGAGCCGGCAGCCGGGCCAAGTTCCCAGCCCAATATGGCTCTCGTGCCGTCGATCCCGCCCACAGTGCCCAACAAGCCCGCCACCGTCAAGAATATCTTTGGCAACAAGCCCTACCCCGACATGAACACGAGCATGGCCGTCTCCGACTTCATGGACATGCTCGCGACCTCGGTCGTCTATTACGGCTATCTAGCCCTCGCAGACCCCACGCTCTCGACGACGCGCCTCCACCGCCACTTTGGTCTTCCGCTGCAGATCATGACGCGCGACAAGCTGCTGTCGTACTTTTCCGCCATCTTCCAGACTCGCATCTCCCAGACGTTCAATCATGCCAACTTCCCGGCCAAGCCCGGCATGCCCTTCTTCAGCATCGGCGGCGCCGGCACCCACTACTCGCCCGCCTTTGCCTCAAGCTCCGCGTCGGCGCCGCTCTCCCTGCCCTGGGCCAACACGGCTGACCAGTCCGAGACGTGGTCGGTGCGCAACAATGCCTGGACCGTCCCCATGGACCCGGCTAATGTGCCGGCGAATATGCAGGACCGCTTCGAGGGCGACTGGTTCGACATGCAGGATCTGGAGCTTTTCCTCATAGATAAAGGCGTGAGCCTGCGCATGATGCCCAGTAAGGAGTCTATAGATGACATAAATGTTCCCTTGTTTTTACGAGGTAAGTAATAGCACGGGAATAACTTTGAGAATTCTTGTCTGATTAACTCATTCGCCAGGGTTGATGTTGAATTCGACCTGTTTAGGTCAGTCTCCGGGGTTTCGGCGTCGCGACGTCGAACTGGCAATTCAAGCCGCCCAGTGCGGATCGCAGGCGTAGACTTGACGTTGATTTATGCGAACCATGTGTACACTTAGTGCTTTAATGATGCAGTGTTTATGCGAAATGAAATTAACGCAATTTTTCTTTTTCGGTTTCCGTTGGCTATCCTCACCGATTGTTTAACGCCAGCCGTTAGCAAACGCATACTCGTCTGCCTTTCAGGCCCTTATTCTCGCCGAATTTGCTTCCTCCTCTTCCACTCATCATTATTCTCTTCAAACATCAAATTCAATCTTTCGCACTCTCTTCTGGCGCAATTGTTTTTTAAAGGCTCTCCCTTTCAACAAGCGTCTTCCTCGGGAGAGGCACACCATCGGAGTATTGAGATCATACCGACAAGTACCAAGCCTCAGCAAATCATTCCCTCAAAGTTTCCATCGTTGAATTCTCTCATCGACTCCTGTCCTGCTTCTTGGCTGAATATCGAGCATCCCTGTTCACAAGATGATCAAGCTTCCAGCGGAACTTCTCATCTTAATCACCGGCATGTCAATGTGGCCAAACTATTGATTGAGGCCGGGAGTAACGCGTCACTGAGCACCAAATTCTCATCCCCCATGCACACCGCCTGCCGGCTAGGGGGATAGAGCCATTGAGATAGTCCGGATGATGCTTGACCTCAGAGTCGACCCATACGCTCGTATAGAGGACAGCATTCCTCCAGAGTCAACAGCACCCGGAGCAGCAGCAAAAGTGGCATCTCTTGATCTACTACAGCTTTTCGAAGATCGAAGCGTAGATCTCCACAGAAGCCATCATTATAATGTGGCGCGCAATCTTAAGATGCGGTTACAGCAAGATCGACATAGTGGACATGCTCATCTGAGCCGGCGCCGTTCTCACGCGGCGGGGGCCCAATGGCAGGACGCCGCTCATCCTCGCTTCGACTCTACCCGATGGCGGCGATCTTGCCAAGATAATTCTCGAGCACAACTCAAATAATGTCGATGGCAAGGACAATGATGACGAGACAGCCCTGCAACAGGCCAAAGGAGGCTGCGAGGGCTACTGGAAATGAAGCTCAGCGCCCATCTCCTCAGCGGCTACATGCAACAACTTGTTCGAAACCCAAGTTTTGTGAAAATGTGTCGATCGCTGATTGTACGCTCAGAAACGTAGATTTGACGGCAGCAATTACTCATACCGTAGCCTCGTCTTCCCTCACCAGAGGCAACAAGCAACGGGATGGCTGAAATTCAGCTACTATATTTTCAATTTCCGCTGATAACTATTTCTATCTAGGACGAAAATATTGATCTAGCCAAACAAAGCACATAGAGCCGAACTATAACCATTAGTTATTGTTAGCGCGTTCACTTATACTCCTTGAAAAAACCACATGAGGACCTCTTTTAAATTGATTATTTAATAGCGCTTGAGTTGTTGTTTTATATGCCTTGTTTTCTAGGTCTCAAGTGGTCTGCCTGGCGGTTATCCGTCGCTACAATGATGTTTTGTACTGTGTTTGTTGCTATGTACCTTGGGCGAAATCTATTAGCAGAAATGGAGCATCTCAATTAGCTAAATTTCAGGGCTCAAGCAACGTCGCAGGATTCACAGGATTCATCCGTTTTTGGCCAGTCGCATGAGACTCGAGCCAGGGTTCAGTCTATTCGGAGCAGATGAAAAATTTACTGATACTAACTATGGGTCATGTGTTTTTCCCCCCTTGCTCTTCATCAAGAGGCGCAAACACACACTCTTAACATGGACTAATTCTGCCATCTACCTACTTCTACATATCCCCTGCCTTTCAGTTTTCGCCCAAGATGTCGACTCTTTTCGACTCAGAGGTACTCCAGAAGCTTGTTTCTCCCGAAGCTCAGCATCTGCACCGCCTCCTCAAGGAGTTATCTCGCATCGGCGTGGGCAGCATTGTCAGTTTGCCGCGAATCGTTGTATTCGGCAGCCAAAAAGCCGGCAAATCATCCGTTTTGGAAGCGATTTCTCGCATAAGATTTCCTACCGATTCTGGACTTTGCACGCGTTTTGCTACAGAGCTAGAGTTTAGAGATGGTCCGCAGCTACGAATTCATGCCAGCGTGCAATTCGCTGACGGCAGGCCCGCCAAGTCGCTCAGCTACAACGGCGTTCAGGAGAGCGATTTACCTGAGATGATTCGACAAGCAAAAGAGGAGATGGGGCTTGTTGGGCTTGACAAGAGTTTCTCGAAAGACGTACTCAGACTGAGCATTGAACGGTCGGGAATGTACCCGCTGCAATTGGTCGATCTCCCGGGCGTTTTCAAGACTACTTCTGGCGACCAAACCAAGGAAGATATCAAAACAGTCGACGATCTGGTTCGCGGTTATCTGGAGCAGCCCAATAGCATCATCATGCTGGTCACTGCAGCAGAGGGTGACTACCATAACCAGTCGTTTCGGGAGCAGCTGGAGAAATTTGGTGTTCCAAAAAGCCGCACCATCGGAATCATCACCAAACCTGACAAGACAGAATGCGACCAATTGAAGTATTTCACCTCTTTAGCTTTGAATCAGCAAGGCGATTCGAAACTTGACTTGGGCTGGCATGTCATGCGCAATCGAGATACAAAGAATGACACAGACGATTTTGACGGTCGTGACAGCAGGGAAGACAAATTCTTCGCCGAATCAGACTGGGCCAAGATTCCACGTACAGATCGAGGGGCCAAGGCGCTCCAGGCTAGGCTGAGCAAGATTCAATTTGATCAATTGCGTCGCATCATCCCAGAGATCATGCAAGAGATGAGCGCCAAGCTCGCCCAGCGAGAGGAGGAACTCGAGAGACTGGGTACCGCGCGGCCGAACATCGAGGATATGCGCAACTTTCTCACTAGAAAGGCAGACGCATTCCAGCAGCTAGTCAAGGAGGCTGTAGAGGGTCGGTACAATGATGCCTTTTTCCGCCGCTTCCCGGATCACTATAACCTTCGTGCGCAGCTTCGCATGTTTAGTTCGGCGTTTGATTACGTGTTGCGGGAGAAGGGCGCGGATCGAATTATTGTCGGAGACGATGGAAACACGGCCGGCGGATCTGAGCGACGAGAATGGCTGGACGAATTTCTCGAAGCGAACCCTTACCCCGTCTCTGACCCTGAGAAGTGCACTTACAAGGATTTCGGCGATGAGCTGAACAGGGAAGCAGCAAAGACCCGCGGCTTGGAGTTCCCCGGTACCACAAATGACAATCTCGCTCATCGTTTGTTCCAAAAACAGTCTCGCAAGTGGGAGGCGATGGCTCAACACCACATTGACATGGTCACGACCAGTGCTAGGCTCTTTGTTGAAAAAGCCATGGAGTTTGTGGTCGGGCCGGCTGCCACCAATCCCACCACAGAGGCCATTCTGCGCATTATCGTGGACGATTTTCTTGAAGAGCGTGAGCTCGTTCTCAAGGCCAAGCTGGAGGAGTTCATACTTCCATATCGTGAGGCCTATGCTTTGCCGGTGGACCGGGAGTTTGAGGTTCTAAAGAAGGCGAGGTCTGACGCGCGTCGGAACAAGCAGATTCTAGAACAGCAGCGCCTCATCTTGGCGGCCACCAACGGCAGTGAAAAGGACGACGAGGGTAAGGAAGTAGATGTTTCGATTAATGGAGATCAGCTGCGCAGACTCCTTTTCGCGGATCGCGCCCTAGCGAAGGCGAGTTTGCGCCGGGAGATATTCTCGACAAGATGCAAACGTACTATGAGGTGAAGAGCAAGACTTGAATATTTCTCTGCGTGCCAAAGGTTGCAGCTACTAACTTGATGTTAGTTGTCTCTCAGAACATTCACCGACAACATCATCAATCTTGCGGTGGAAAGCTGTCTGGTTCGGCGTATTCAATACATTTTTACCCCGACAAGCGTTGGTGGAATGAGCGATGACCGAGTCAAAGAACTCGCGGCAGAGACCGAAGATATTCGGACTCGCAGTGAAGACTTGATGAAAGAGCGAGAGAAGTTGAAGGAATCGTTGAAGTATTGTAATCGATACAAGCCCCTGACTTCGATCTGTGAGTATCGCCAATACCTCTCTTCACAGACGCAAACGCTGACTCTACTTGATCACGTCCCATAGCTAAAACGAGCACCCTCACCACAGAGACACCAAAAACGACGAATGCAGTGGCGCAAGAAACCACGCTGCTGAAAGATTTGAAAATATTTGGTGCCAAGGATACCGCAGGTGCTACAAGGTTCACGAATTTTCCTCCAACACCGAATTTTCCTCCAACACCGAATTTTCCTCCAGCACCGAGTTGGTCGGGCTCGAGGCGCGAAGACGCGGGTAGCAATGGCGTACCACAGCCAAGCAACTCGGTGCAAACTTCCGGAGAAACTACAAGCTCCTCGAAAAAATTCATATTTTCCGGTCAGACACACACAATTGGGAGACCAGAGCCATGGATGCCAGCAGCGGCGACACCGCGTAACGGCTTCGGCTCAAGCTCGTCCCCCTGGTTTGGCCAGGGATCTTCTTAGTCCGAGGCTGCTTGGAGAACCAGCCTCGAGACTATTGTCAATGGTGGCTTACAGTATTGATTATGTACATTATTGAATCCGCAATGAACCCGATTGGCAAGCATTGGTAAGCATTGCGCTGCGAGGTCAGCACTGTTCCGGCCATGATGCTGAGTGGCGGTTGCCGGGTGTGCCAAAATGTTGGAAGTAATGGATAGTGTATCTATATATCGATATGAAGAGCGCAATTCTCTGAATATATTATGCGCCTAATATTCGGTATAGATATGCCATAGCGAAATAGTGATGCAGGTGAACTAGGTGAAGAAGCGTACGTGACATCTTACCCTAAAGAGCAGCCAAATAAGTTGGGCTCGCAACATTATGCTTCGGCGCGAGTGTGAAACTTAAGCATCGGGCAGTTCTCTCTTAGAAAGGTCCGGACACTAATTCCCAAGGAAGAAATCTTTAGAATAGATTAACTACCGTTGAGGACTTAAGTATCAGTGCCAAAGAAACGACTTTGGGGAGAGATGATAGGCTAGACCTATAGAATGAGACAAATGAAAGATTAAATTAATAGAAGGGGAAAGAAAACAGAAGAGCAACAAGATGTATGATGAATAAGACAAAAAGATGAAATCAGGATTAGCTGCAGCCTAGCTCGTCCGGTTTGATAGTCACCTTGCTTGCCTGCTTGCGAAGTAAAGCTAATTATCTGTCCTGTGGAGGTGGCACTGCCCGAAGAGTGGGGCAAAAGTTGCCGCCCCGCGACCAGCAAGCTCCGACAGATCTCCAACAACGTAACCCGTTTCAAGCCCAGCGTTTTTGCCCTTTGCATCTCCCTTATCTGCTTGTTGCGCTTCAATTCACTACATATCACATTGCCGACACCTAATACGACACACAAGGACCGGCCGCCTGGCTTTATTTACTCCGAGCAAGGCAACAAGCTACGTCACCATGTCTCGAGTTCCTCCTCCTGGAGGCCCTGGTAGGGGCCCCTTTGGCGGCGGCAGCCTGCCTGGAGGCAACCCTCGACCACCACCTCCCGGCCAAGGATACGGAGGCGGCCCCGGATACGGTGCCCCCCAAGGATATGGCGATGCTCGTTCTAGCCAAAGACCGGCACCCTCCCAACAGCGATACGGCGAGAAGCCGACTGGGCCGGCTGGAGGCGGACGACAGGTGCCACTGCAGGTCGAAAAGGTCGCAGACAAGACTCTGCAAGTCAAGTTAATCTATAGCAACGTGTAAGCTTCCATAAGTTGAGTTGACTGCCCGATCAAATCTAATAATGCATAGTTGCGCCGTTTCGGCTGAAGATTTTCCTACGAATCGTGACGGATCCGATCTCTACCTGCTCATTCGAGGCGGCGACCCGGTCGGGGAATTTGTCGTGACTGCCAAGCCCATTCAGGGCTTTCCCTCTGGCTGCATCAGCTTGTCGGATCCTCAACGCAGCTGGACAGGCATCACGATGCGCGACCAGTTCACCGGCGAAATCTACGACCCGTTCCAGTCTGGTGGCAAGGCATATCTGGGCTCTCTGGACCTCGAGATTGGCTTCGCATCGCCTAGCAAAAAGACTGAGGTGCCATACGATGAGGACGAGCTCGCCAAACAATTCATGGACACATATGGAAACCAGGTGCTGGCGCCTGGTCAGCCGTTGATCATGGACGTTCGCAATATCCCTCTGCGAATCGTCGTCAAGACTGTCGGGCTAGTCGATCTCGCTATGGGTGGTGAGGAGGGCTCTCAGAAGCGCCGAGAGGCTCATGCTCGTGGTATCTTGACGAATCAAACGCGGGTGCTCTTCCATCGTGATGGCAAGGGCGACTTTAACCTCAAGCCGTCTATGAACAAGCCCAACTCCAACGCCATTCTGGCTCCTGATTTCAAATTCGAGGATATGGGTATTGGTGGTCTGGGTGACGAATTCTCCACCATCTTCCGTCGTGCCTTTGCGTCTCGCGTGTTCCCTCCTGGCCTGATCGCCAAGATGGGCATTCCTCACGTCAAGGGTATGCTTCTGTACGGACCTCCTGGTACCGGAAAAACTCTCATCGCTCGACAGATTGGTAAGATGCTCAATGCCAGGCCTCCCAAGGTCATCAACGGCCCCGAGGTGCTGAACAAGTACGTCGGTCAATCCGAGGAGAACATTCGAAAGCTGTTTGCGGACGCCGAGAAGGAGTACAAAGAGAAGGGCGACGAATCCAGCTTGCACATTATCATCTTTGATGAACTGGATGCCGTCTGCAAGCAGCGTGGATCCGGAGCTGGCGGCGGCACTGGCGTGGGTGACAGTGTTGTTAACCAACTGCTGTCGAAGCTTGACGGTGTTGATCAGCTGAACAATATCCTATTGATCGGAATGACCAACCGAAAGGACATGATTGATGATGCCCTGCTTCGTCCCGGGCGTTTGGAGGTGCATCTGGAGATTTCTCTGCCTGATGAGGAGGGTCGACTGGAGATTCTCAAGATTCACACTTCCAAGATGAAGACGAACGGTCTCCTGGACGCCGATGTTGATCTGGAGGAGCTTGCAGGCCTGACAAAGAACTACTCGGGTGCCGAGTTGAACGGTCTTGTGAAAGCGGCGGCTTCATTTGCCTTTTCTCGCCACACCGAGGTTGGCCAGCTCGCCGCTGTGAAGCAAGATGTTGCGAGTATGCAGGTGAACCGGGCCGATTTCATGAATGCGCTGACCGAAGTCCGCCCTGCTTATGGCGTGTCGGAAGCCGAACTGGAGGAAGCTGTCCGTCTGGGCATTCTGCCGTACGGGGGCCATATCAACGCGACGATCCAGGAGATGATGCGTGTGGTGGGCATGATTAAGCAGGACCCCAACAAGTTCAACTCGTCAGTGCTGTTCCACGGCCCACGCGGATCAGGAAAGACTGCTCTGGCGGCGCACATTGCGACACAGTCAGACTTTCCATTTGTCAAGATGGTTACGCCTGCGGATTTGGTGGGCTACCGGGACGACTTTGCCAAGAAGGACTACGTGCATAAGGCATTCGCGGATGCGTACAAGTCGCCTGCTAGTATTCTAATTCTAGATGACTTTGAGCGTCTGATTGGCTGGAACCCGATTGGATCGCGCTTCTCAAACGTGATGCTGGAAGCTCTGACGACGCTGATTGTGTCGAAGCCGCCAAGAGTATGTTGCACTTTACTCTCTTGACAAGTAATCAAGCTAATTATGTATACAGGGTCATCGCTTACTGGTATTTGTGACAACATCCAAGGCATCGGTGCTCAAGATGCTGGAAGTCGACCAGGACTTTGCGAAGAAGGTGGCGGTGCCAGCGGTGTCGAACCTGCGGGAGCTAGGCAACGTGCTGCACGAGTCCAAGTCGTTTAACAGCGGTGACATTAGTCAGGTGATCGGGATGGTGCAGGAGCGGACGCGGGAGGAGAATGTGGGCGTGGGCATCAAGACGATCCTGGACTGCATCTTCGAGGCCAAGGCAGGGGGCCCGAGCAGCAATGTGTTGGAGACGTTTGTGGACCTGATAGTTGAGAATATGAATGACCTGAGGGGATAGAGCATGGTATCTAATAAATTCTCTTGAGCATATAGACCAATATAAAGGTTACGAAAGAAGGCACAAGTCGTTGCTGAAGCGTTATTTTTGGAGTGGAAAAGCAGTCAACCATACAGGGATGACGGTGACGTTGATGGATCTCGACGCAGGGGGAGGGATTTTCTTCGCTTATCCGAGCATGGGGAGGCTTGATAACTAGGGAAATGTGCGCATCGGCAAGGTTGGAGATGAATCTGGGCATAACATGCAAGACAGAGGCGAAGCGTGTCTATGCGGGAAAACGGAGCAGGGCGGTAAAGTCTTTGGCTGCATGTCGGTGTGTGTTGACCGCATCATTGCTTGTAGACGAGGTGTGTAGAGCCGCCAGCCGCGAGCGAGGGGTGGCGCCCAATCTTCTTACCAAGTGCGGGTTCATACCGCGATTAAGGATGCAGGCAGACAAAAAAAACGGAAAACTAACTATAGAAAGAAGACTGTAGAGGGAAAACTGCAGAGGAGAGTGTGAGATGCCGCAGAGTTGCCAAGGAATACTGGGGAATGGACAGAGGGATGCAGGTTTGTATGGCGTTTGCTATCAGTTTGGCACGAGAATGATTGCCCATCTTCGGCATATGCAACGATAATGATCTCTCTTTTTGTGGCATCATGGCTGCACATGATGCATCAGAGTAATGCGGTACTTGGCAGGTATGTAGTACTGCTACACGTAATCGGCTGTTCAAGTGGTGCGAGTAATGTGCGACAGGAAAGGCGGAGAGTCGAGGAGAAGGCGGGCGAGGCGGAAGCTGGGGCCGGGATGTTGTTGCGGTCACGCGTCAGCACTTTGAGAGGGTAGAATAAAAAAAGAGGAGGCATATTTGTGGTGTTGACCAGAGTATGTATGTGCCGTTCTTATTCTGGGGGCCATCTTGAAGGATGGAACCGGAAAAGGTCTTTCTTGGGGTCTTCAATAAGTGTGCGGTAGGAACAACCAGATGTGGGTTTATTAACGGTTACCAATTTTGATTAATCGGTCACACGGATTCGATTGCCATACTTGACGAGAGCCGAGCCCCCATCTCTGTACCACACAGGTCCCGAGTTGTACAGCTTTTTGATCTTGTCTGATGAGCAACTCGCCGCTGTGGTAGCATTGCATGGGGGAAAGATCGTGTCTGCTGATGGGCGGACTGAATCGGGGCATCATCATGCGAGCATTCTACTTCTCATAGACGAGTAAATTTAATTGATCACTGGTTGGCTGCCAGCTGCCAGCTGGCAGCCGCAATGGCTGGCAGCTGGCCATAAAAAATAAAAAAAATAAAAATAAAAAGAAGACAAGAAAAGTCGCGCCGGCCCCACCATCCGCCAAACTAATAGAAAGCCGCTAAAAAGATCAGAGAGCCAGAGAGCGACCGAGACGGATGATGACGAGTTCCTTGATGCATGAAGTTTTCCCATTGTAGGTGGCGGCGGAGGTTTCAAGAAAGAAGGGAAAAAAAAAAAGGGAAAAAAGAAAAAGAGGGAAAAGGGAAATCTGGGCAGAATCAATCGTCTGACACACCCACCAGAACAGGTGGAGGTGGGCAGATGGCAGATGCAGGCTCGCATGCGCCGTTTGCTTTTTGTTTTCTTTACTTTTTGCCTCACAGGTCTTTCGATTGCTAAAAAATGACTAGCTTGCGCATTCTCTGATCTTGTGTTATGCTTTCCTTTTTTAATTCACAATCATACATTGTTTCCTTTCTACTAATCAAGAGTCAAGAAAGACAAAACAAAAAAGATTCTGCAACGCTTTGACGCTCTCATCTTTTGTTTCTGGGGAACAGCAGGGAGCATGGACAAGTGGTGTAAGGGGTCCCCCGATTCGGCCCAGTCTGCCAGTCTGCTGCAGCCTGCAGCCTGCAGGCATGATGTTTTGTTTTGTCGTCATAGCCAATCGACCGGATTTTCCGTTTCTGCCGTGTACAAACTGACTCGTTCGTGTTTGTCTCTCGAGATTCCTGGCGCCCGCGTTTGTTTTCGTCTCGACCCAGCCTCAGCTGCGGCAAGCAAAGAATAAAAACAAAATACACATTATTGTATTCGTACCCAGAGCACATACGTACTGATGATACATGCATGCATCTGAGGAGCACCAGGGAATAAGTTAGGTAGGTGCAAAAACATGGTTAGCGCTAGGTACTTTCTTGCAATGCAGCAGCGATGGCTGGTAAAGCATAATTCACCTCTTGTCATGCACAGCGCACGCGCGTCTTTCTTATGCCTCGATGCCCTCGTGTCATCCATCGTCATCATGCCATTATGCACTTGCCGATTTTCACCAACAAGCATGCCCCCGGACGCCCAATAGACGCCGTGGCATGGTTCATAGCTGTCTTGGACTCTAAGTGGAAGTCTTATAATTAGCGCATAGAGCAGTGCTCAGCATCAGCCCAACCAACACCAAAAACACGCAGGCTTTTGACAGATTTTGACACACACACACACATGTAGTCATCCCGGTTCAAATCGTGCTAGCAGGGATCATGGAAAAAAAAAAATTTGAACCCCGGTCATTGATAGTACTGGTATCCGTAATAACAAGAGAACCGTAAAGGAAACAAAAGCCACTCATGCGCGTACAGCGCCATGATGCATTATGCCGTCGCTCGGTCCATCCCAGCCCATCCATCCATGCGAGCTGCCAGCCTGCTGTGGTACCTTTTCCCAAGTCAAGGCAGTCATCGGTCAACCAGTCGAGACACACGCGTACCACTATTTACCAATTTACCGACTAACTATTACTGGTAGCTTGCTGCGCGTCAATCCCATTTTCCTTTTGCTTGCTTCCCGTCTCCCTCTTTGTCTGCTGATATCGCCTCATTCATTGTCTTTTTGATCCTTTTCAAACCGCGATTCTGCTGTAACTAATTAATATCCTCCCCCTCTCTGCGCCCACCACCGTCCTGCGCCCAGGTGCCTGTGAGCTGCTCTGTCCCCGCGCGCCTCCCCTCGGCCAACGACCTGCCTCACTCGGAAGAAAAAAAAAAGGTAGGTAGTTAGCGGCAAACCGTCTCTCTACATTGTACGTTGGAGCTAAAAACAGCCACCAGAACCTCGTCTGCAAACACCAACAAGTTGCTCGACCCATCCAGGCTTCTTCTTCTTCTTCTTCTTCTTCATCCTTCGATATCCCGTCCAAAGCAACCGGCCTGCACCAGTAGCCAGCCCATCGCTGCCCGCATACCCCAAGCTAATGCCCATGCTTGCCAGCAGCTTCCATATTGAACCGGCCTGACACCCACCATATACACACAACCCTTTGATATACAGTCAACTGCTGCGTCTGCCACGACCCCCTCACATCGACACACGGTCTACCGTCGAGACTCTGCGCTCGGCGGAGCCGCTGTCCCAATCATCTCTTCTCGCCTGCTCGGATCACGCGATCGAAACCGCTCACGCCAGCCATGACCGTCACAGCCGCCGCCAAAACCAAATCCTCCAAGAGGTCATCGCCCCGAGCCGCCGACGCTTCTCCCCTCATCCCATCCTCGTTTTCCGCTGCCGCTGTCGCTGCCGCTCCCGCCTCCACTACTCCCTCGTCCTCGAAACCGACCGCTCAAAGGCTCCTCCGCAAACCCTCCCTCGTCAAGCAGCCTCTCGTCCCCCTCGCAGAGGCCCGCCACTACCATCATGAGCGATCTGTCTCTCGCGCCGGCGCAAGGGAGACTGAGTCGGAAAAGTGGGATGCCAATTGGGACAATCCTTCGGCGGCCCGCGACGGACGCCAATTCACCGTTTCCAATGTGGGGAATAATGGTCGCATCTATCTGAGGTATGTCCCGTTGCTGTTCCGCCCAGCCCTACTCCGTAATACAATCCCGCCTCTTCTTGTTCTGCAAAGCGGGCCGCTCCTCTTGCCCCTTTAAGATGCCCACTGGAATGCACATCCTGGTCTTGCGTGTGCCACGAAATATCCCAAAACTTTATCCTCGACCACTGTTAACATAGATGCTCTTGCGCCGACCTACAGACCCTCGATTCGTCGAAACTATTCCACATCAAAGACGCAGCAGTCCTACAACCTGCCCAGCACTCCTCCGCAGTCCTTTGAGACCCCGCCAGCATCCTCGAATCCGGGTCGCATTCCCATAAAAACCCCCAATGCCGTTGCCATGTCATGGGCAACTGTCCCCCAAGACTCTCCCATCACCGGTAGCATGGCGAGTCTTCCCGGCTCGCGCGCCGCCAGCCGACAGGGACATCGCCGCCGCGCCCTCTCCGACAGCACCATTGACGAAGTAACTGCTCCCAGGACGGCCGATTCCGCTGCCGCCTTGGCTCCTCCCAAGACTCCCGTCTTCGACAATCGCCCCCGCACAATGGACAATCTCCCCGTCAGCGAGCCGCTCCTCAACATCAACATACCCAACTGGCGACTCGGCACCCCTCGCTTTTCTACGCGTGGCACTGCCCTCATTCGAGGCTCGTCTTACGCCCCAACCGAGGAATTGCGCTCCAGTTCCGTTTCTGGCCTCAACTCGCTGCCGCGCAGCCATCAGTCTACCGGGGAGTTTACATGGAACAAGCCAACAGGGACCTTTCTGTCACGAGACGACATCACTGCCCATGCTGCGCCTAGGAGCCCCGGTCGTCCACCATCGTCACTGAGGCTACGTGCTATGCAACCCGGCCATCTCACCCATCTCATCATTGAACCCGACATGTTCACCGACCTCACCTTTCGCCCTGCATGCGATGATCGCCGCCTCGTTCGCTATACTCCTACAACAGGCGCTGTTGCCGCCGCTACACCACCACGACTTGTTGCCGAAATCACCTCGCCAAGCTTCCTCGACTATGAACTCATATCTGACTTCTTTCTCACCTATCGATCTTTTCTGGACTCACTCCATCTCTTGCGCATGTTGTTTGCGAGAATGCGCTGGGCATTAGCTCGCCAAGACGAAGTCGGCATGATTGTTCGCGTCCGCACTTTTGTCGCCGCTCGACATTGGATTCTCAACTACTTCACTGACGATTTCCTCCTCAATTACGACCTTCGAAACGAATTTTGCCATTTACTCAACGGCGTAGTCGATGATCTCTCCGACAATGTGCAGACTAGGACTGCTCAGCTCAGAGTCATTGCCGAGCTGAAAAAGTGTTGGCGGAGGGTCTGCGCTCACTACTGGGATGGACCCAACTTTGACGACGCGCTTGGTGTCGGAGTAGCAGTTGCGCCTGGCGGCGTTGCCGGCCACAGAGATCCGACCTTGACTCCGTCGTACTGGGAAGCTGTCGGAGGCCAGCCACAACTCTCCTCATCTCTGACCAAGCACCAAGGCCCTGACGTGGGTTTCTCCACCGACCCCAACAAAACCCCCAAGATTGGCGACTTCGTCGTCTTTGGTGATCGACCACTGACGCCTGAATATATCGCCATGGACTTGGCGCGTGCGCAAGTAGGATCGGTCTCCAGCTTGGATAGCGCGGATGTCATCTCCTGCCCGTTTCCCGGCAAGGTACGGAAAGGCATGCCGTCCTATCCCAATCACCAGTGGACTGCCCATCCTCACCCAGTGCCAGTGACGGCCCAAACACAACACTCCGGAGTTGCTTCAGTCCCTCCTCGAGTTCTAGTCAGCAAAAAGGCCCGCCCCTGCCATTCACACAAACGCAGCAACAGTGTTAACGACTCACTCCGCGAACACCTCTCTGAGAGGCCTTCAAACGATGTCGACTTTCCCACAATCCTGCCATCTGCCGGTAGTCTAGTTCGTGGCAATTTTCTCCCTCCAGGTCAGGCTTTTGTGGATATCTCGGCCCAAGATCGCGGCGGCATGGCTCATCGTCAAACGACCATCTTCACACCCACGTCTCGACGCATGGTCAAGGACAAGCCCTTTCACGGCGCCATGTCTGGCATCGGCATGCGGAAGCTTCTCGCCAGCGTGAGACGCGCACTGAGCGCGCGCGGACAGGTCACCGCCCCAACGCAGGCCAACTTGACGCGCATCTCGCCTGTAGGGCCTCGTGATGTGGCCTCGAGCCGACTGCCTGGTACAGCTGTGGTTCCCCAGGAAGAAGCACAGCATTACAGTGGTCGGCCAGCAGTCCGCATTGATCTGTTGGGTGCTGAAGTTGCCGAGGACTTCAAAAAGGCAGTGCGTGAAGAGCAGGCAGAAGTTCTCATACCTCCCGGTCCTGTATCGGCCCCTCTGCCGGACAAGCCGTGTGGTCTCTTCCGTTTCAGCGGCTTGCCTCCCTTTGAGCATCACCGCCCGACCAGCGATATGGGTATTACCACGGGCAGCAAGTCGATTGTCATTGTCGACGACACTTTTCCATTCGAAATGCATCGCAGCACGATGCTCCGGTGCAACGATGGACACCTGGTCGAGACTCCCGATTCGTTTCAGCCTGCCACTTCTGATCCCACGCCACCGAATACACCACCCAACGTCGATCACGATATTCCTCGCCGATCGTCCTATCTCGTCCACCCTCAGTCGGTGCAAAGCCCCGACGTACTACCTCCGTTTATTCCAGATCTCTCAACACTTCGAGATGAATCTTCTCAAACGTCGGAAGGAATTTGTAGGCCTTCCTTCACCTCATCTCGCCAAAGTCGACGCTACCCACCTCCTAGTGGTGGCACTTTTCGGATGCACAGGCGCACTCGCTCTGCCAAGACACATCAATCTCTCAACTCTGTACTGCAACGTCGTCACAGCTCCATTGGTAGCGGCACAATGCCTCCGGCGACTGTTCTCAGCCTGGATGCTGCCACTCTTTCTGACACTTCTGTGCGCGATTCAGAAATCTCAGTACCCGAGCCTCTTCGTGTACTTCGCCGCCGTCCTGGCGGAGACCTACGTGCCGCTACTAGAATTGAGGACCTACAAAACAGCCCTCTTAGACGGTCGCGATCGGTCGGTTCCATTGCCACGTACTCTGAGTCTGTCCGCAGCATGAGCTTTTTGGGGGGAGTCCCTGAGTCGAGTTTGGATGCTGAATGCGATTACGACGACTACCATGTAGGGCGCCAGGAAGTCTTTTCTGTCGGTCAACTAACGAAACAGCAGCCTGAAAAGGCAAAGATGCTCTCACTTTTCAGCACGCACTCCTCATCCAAGCCGCCAGCGCGACCCTCGTTCGAAGCCGAGGCTCGACGGCTCGCCCAGATTCCAGATGACGAAGACGATGGCGGCATTGAGTCGGCGCTGCTCAAATTGGAGGGCAAGTTCAACCGGGGCTCCAAAGGGAGCGCAGGACAGGCGCAAGAAGAAGTTGACATGGAGAAGCTTGGCCGTGCTCTTCAGTTTCTCGGCGGCGCTCCAGCAAGCAGTACACTCAGCAGACGTCAAGCATCCAGCAACTCAAATGCTTCGAGCTTGGGCCGCGACGCAACCGAAGATTTGTCTCTGCCTCAAAGCGAGGTCACTGGGGTGCACTCATTCCTCTCCGAGGCGTCGATGGACTCGTACAACTCTATTCCACTACTGGATAGGGGGTTGACCGACTACGGTGGCAGCGTAAGACTCAGCCGTGGCTGGGCGGAGAAGTCTGTTCTCTGTGATTCAGAAGATCTATCCACAGTCGCCAGCACCGAGGCTCCCAATACTTTATTGCTGAATGATGCCGCATCTGCTGATGAGCAAGCTCAAGCCTCCGAGGATCAAAGCTACGACGTGGTGGAAAAGACAGACAGCATGGAAAGAATCATGCCTGGACACACGCAGCCCATTCCTCGTGACCATCAGTCTTTTCTTGAAGATGACAGCTACGCCAATTCTGATATCTCTTCTGAAATGTCGACGCGGGAACCAACGCCAGCACAAATGAATGACAGTTTCCTTCGCCCGAGACGCAAGCTACCACCCCATCCTCTGGGCGAGTCCATCGCAGACTCTATGATGAAGCCTGTCTCGCCTCCTCTCTCCACGCCCCGACAGCTGGCATCGCCTGCATTCAAGTCTACCGAAGCCATGTATGCGTCCCGGCCCCTTCCTCCGACGCCTGATGCCACACCCACGGTACCCTTTACGCAGACTCTCCCCGGCTCGCAATCGTCGCCCAACGCGCTTGAGATGCTTCGACCCGCGCAGCCCGAGGCCGGCTTCAAGAAATTTTCCGTGCACCTGCCCTTTATCCTCGCTTTCGACTCGGACATTCTGGCGCAGCAGTTTACGCTAATTGAAAAGGACGCGCTCAACGAGATCGACTGGAAGGAGCTGATTGAGATGAATTGGAAGAATGCTACTAGCAGTGGTTCTCGTTCATGGGTCGATTTCCTGCGCAACAGTGACGCGCACGGCGTCGAGGTAGTGATTGCACGGTTTAACATCATGGTTAAATGGGCCATTTCGGAAATCGTGCTGACGCAGCACGTCGAGGAGCGCGCGCGCTGCCTCATCAAGATGATTCATGTGGCGGCGCACTGCCGCCGCTATCGCAACTTTGCGACGCTCGCGCAGCTCACAATAGCATTGTCGAGCAATGACGTGACGCGCCTGTCACGAACGTGGGCGCTGGTGCCGCCGCACGACCTCCGCACCCTGGCCGAGCTGGAGGCACTGGTGACGCCGACGCGTAATTTCCTAAACCTCCGCGCGGAGATGGAGGTGGGCACCGACACGGGCTGCATCCCGTTTGTGGGCATCTACACGCACGACTTGTTGTACAATGCTCAAAGGCCGTCTGAGGTGGCGGCCGCGCCCGATGCGCTCCCGCTCGTCAACTTTGAGCGCTGCCGCATCGCAGCGGCCGTGGTCAAGGTCCTCCTGCGGCTATTGGAGTCCAGCACGCGCTACACGTTTCGACCCATCGAGGGCATCACGGAGCGTTGTCTTTGGGTGGGCGCGCTCAGCGACGAGGAGATCCGCAGTCATTCAGAAGCACTGGAAGCTTAATACAACTGTCATCATCATCCGCATTCCTTTATCATACCCAGCATTTTCTCTTTCTGAAGCCTAGCACGCATTCGCGACACGAGCTCTTGCTTTTTCTTGATTCAGAATGACATTAGCGCCAAAGCGAAGCATATATGCATTCATTATTCGGGACTTTTTTTTCCCTGCTTTCCGAACTTGGACTTACCTATACATCACCACGGCGCGGGTTTTGACAATCGCTTTTACATTTTATTAATCAGTCTCGACCACTTTTCTTTCTGGATTCCTACTTGTATACTTGTTTCGGAGAAGATGCATCTTGAGTCTCATTCTGGGGGGGTTAGAAACATACATACATTCGCTGGGGACTGCTACATCTTGTTTGTCTGCTTACTACATTATGTTTTTTTTTTTTTTTGTTTTCTTTGTGAATATAGTGGTTTTGGATGATGACGTTCGGACGGTTGTCTGCAGAGGATGGATGAGACAAATGAGAAGGAGGGCACAGGAGTGGGCACGGCCGATATACCCCGAGTCTTTTGTGTGTTGCGAGAAGACACGAAAAGAGACTCTTTTTCTTTTTTACAAATGTTTACAATTGAATAAAGTACATTCCCACAGATTCTCGAAACTTGATACAGCGATACGATTATTAAGTCATCACGGTGGGAGCAAAGACGTGAAGAAGAATTCGACTCATTGCGATGTAATCTAGAAGAAGACGAGCTTCCCGGGCGGGAACGACGGTCAAGTCCATCCCTTTTGCGCCGAGCAGTACAGGGCTTTCCCTCTCCCTCCGACGACTCGACATGTAACAAATGAAAATAAAAACAGCGAGCACCAATAGAGCAATGATATTCCTTCTCGATGAAGAAGATTTCCGTCACTTGGGTTGCAAACTGATGAATGAAAGATTCGTCGACAACCGCCAGTGGGTGAGTATCTTTCCCTCATTAGTACCAGCACAGCGTGTAACCACGGTTTGCTTTTCCTCTTCTACCCGCAACAAGTCTCAAGCAGCTCCTTTTTCAAAATTTCTTCCGTTTTTCTCCGTTGTTTTTTTTTTCATGTTGGCTCTTTCAGAAAATCTAAGGCTGTGCCGTGGTCCATGGGTCGTGTATAACAGCTTCAGTTTGTTTTTTGAAAAACAGAAATGAGAGAAGCCGATTTGCACAACACAACATGTCTACCAAGTTTCGGCAGCAGCAGCTCCGCCAGCAAAGGAGGCGTCAGCGGCAGCAGCCTGAGAATCTCCAGGTTTCTACCACTGGGAGTCCTTGGCGGCGTCGGCAGCCCACTCGGTGGTCGCGCCGGGGGCACCCCACTCCTCGCCAGTGGCGCCAGCACCGTCCCAGCCAGCAGCGCCGGTAGCACCGGGAGCGCCAGAGAAGCCGGCAGCGGCGCCGGCGGCGTCCCAGTCACCGGGGGCGGCCTGGAAGCCAGACTCGATGGCGGCAGGGGCCTCCTCCTCAGCGGCGGCCTTCTCCTCCTCAGCGGCCTTGTCCTCAGCCTCGGCTTCGGGGTCACGGTCTGGATTCTCATGTTAGTTTGTCTTCAAAAGAAGCCAGGTGGGGTGCGCAGAATCGCAGGCAACGTACAGAAGTAAAGATCGGGCATGACGTCCCAGGGGGTCTCGCGCGAGTAGATGGTGCCGCGGAGGCGCAGGACCTCGCGGGCGAGCAGCCACCAGACGGTACCGATGGCGTGGCGACCCTTGTTGTTGGTGGGGATGGCGATGTCAACGTACTCGGTGGGAGAGTCGGTGTCGCAGAGGGCAATGACGGGGATGTTGACGTACGAGGCCTCCTTGATGGCCTGGGCGTCGGTGCGGGGGTCCGTCACGATGATGAGGCGCGGCTCCTTGAACGAGCGAGTGATGTAGTTGGTGAAGCTACCGGGGGTGAAGCGACCAGCGATGGGCGTGGCACCGGTGTGGGCGGCAAACTTGAGGACAGCGCGCTGGCCGTAGGGACGGGCAGAGACGACGCAAATGTCGGCCGGGTTGTCGATGCCGACAATGATGCGGGCGGCAAGGACAATCTTCTCCCTGTGGTTGCAATTCTTCGTTAGTCCCGGCCGAGCCGATTCCACCACCGCGCAAGGAGCGCTCTCCCCTCAGCTTCTTCCATCCACGTACCAGGTCTTGCCGACGTTGAGGACATTGACACCATCGACACGGGTCTTCCACAGGTAGGGCTCCATGTGCACCTGCAAGTTCTTGCTACCCAGGTGAGACTGGGCAGCCAGGAGCATCTCAATGTCCTGGCTGGTGGCGTTGAAAACGGACGGCAGGTTGTTGGGAGCCATCTTGACGGATTTCTTGTCGTTTTCGGATGGAGGGGGTGGGAAAGAAGAAAGGTTGTGAGAGTCCTGGGAAAAGTTCGCGACAATGCAAAGCAGCAAGCCCACAGCCCACCAAAATTCAATTTTACCTGATTTGTGTGCGAGAGCCCTGATTGCGCTAATCCGTGTTCGGGCTAGTGCAGTCTGCAAAAGCGAGAACGTCCCAAGGGAGTCGATTATGCACGTGATTCCAAGACTAGTCTGTTTTGGGATTTTATGGAGCCAGAACCTCCTGTGTTGGCAACTCGAGCAATCGCAGTAGTACGAATTTTTGAAGGTCGGTATTGGGGAGGAGGTTTAACGACAGATATCACCACATTCCGCCACAATGCCACCCAGATTAGAGACAATGCAGCGTCTAGGCGCTATGAAGCGTAAGTTCACATTACAATTGACACCTCTTACCCAACAGACCCGAAAAGCCTTGCAACAACGGCCGATATATGAGTACCAGCTGATACCGTCTCCCCAGTCTGCCTTCGACCTGCGACAACCGCGTCCAGGACGTCACTCACGCCGCTCATCCAGACGGCCAACCTCTCGCAGCGAGAGCGCACGCGCAAGGCCAAGCAGGACCCGTACCGATGGGCGCAGGCGCAGCAGCGCAAAAACGCCAACCTCAAGCGCCGGGGCGAGCTACAGGCCGAGCGAGACTCCCTCCTCGGCGACCCCATCTGGGGCCGCACGACACCTTTTCTCGAATCCCTCAAGACCGCCGACCAGCCCACCGCCGTCGCCGACGGCAGCGCGACCGGCGAGACGCCGCGCAGCCACTACCTCACCGACGCCGAGATTGATGAAGTGGCGCAACACGCGCACGCGCTGACCAAACCCGTCGTCGGGGCCGTCAGCTCGCAGATTGACGAGCCCCTCGGCGAGGGCGCGGCCTCTCAGCATGATGAGCGGCACGCGCGCGCCGTCGAGGCGCTCCGCCGCATCACCGCCCTCGACAACGGCTGCAAAAAGGACCGCTACCATTTCAACGTGCGGCGCATCGTCGACGAGTTTGGGCGGCACAGCACCGACGGCGTGGTGGCGCCAAAACCCGCCTCCATTAACCCCAACACCGTCGAGATGCCCCCGCGCGCCGGGCCCGACACCGGCTCGTCCGAGGTGCAGGTGGCCATCCTCACGGCCAAGATTCGCAACCTCGCCGAGGCGCTGTCGGAGAATCGCGGCTACAAGGACATCCACAACAAGCGCAACCTGCGGCTCATGCTACACAAGCGCCAGAAGCTACTCCGGTACATGGAGAAGAAGGAAAAGGGCAGCGGTCGCTGGACAAACATGATTGAGAAGCTGGGCCTGACGCCGGCCATGTGGAAGGGGCAGATTGAGCTGCGATAATCCGTCACAGCATTGGGGAGATGATGTAAAAAGGAGCGGAAGCATCTGTAGCATAACTTTACTTCCTACATGTACAATAAGAAGCCACAAGAGCATCAGGTTAAGCCATTGTTTGAACAAAACCACCACAAGCCCATTGTCTCTGCCTCTCTGGAAACTGTGCATCGTCTACTGAATTCCGTCGACACATTAAGCCTGATGGCTGCGCTATACTACAATTTTGCTGAGAACAAACAATTCCAATCCGCGTTCAGGAGAAGACGCTGATAAAGTTTCCGATGCGGTCCTTTTGGTTTTGAGCTATGCACTCGGCAATCCAAGTAATGTTTCGGATTTCCTGATTTGCGTTAGTATGGTTTCAGAACGGACATGTTGAGAGGGTGAAGCTTGCCTGTTCTCGTAGTTTGACCCAGCCGTAAATAATAGCATATGTGAATTGTCTTGTAAAGGCACTCTTGGATATTTCCATCTCTTTTTGATAAAACAGATCTTCCAGGCTCTTGCCGTCGGTGCTGCCGCCACCCATGTTGCCGGCGCCGGAGCTTCCACCTACTGCCACGGCATCGAAAAAGGTCTTGTAGTCGTGGACTCCGTCCACAGCCAGGCGCACACCCTCGGCATCGTCTGCGCGGGATAGCATCAGTGTGCCTTCGGGGTACAGCTTGCCGAAGCTGGGGTACAGCTTCTTGCGGTCGGCCTTTGACAACTCCGTGCCAAATGAGTTTAGCGTAATGTTGATAGCTCGTCTGTCCGCCTCAAACTCGAGCATCTCGGACATGACCTCGGCTGTGGGCGTACCGGCCATGTCGGGGTGCGTGTTGACAAAGTCATGAAAATCCTCGAGATAGTTCTTGTACAGAGTGTTGCGGACAATCTCAATGTTCAGCTCGTCGAGGTCCTGGTGACTCAGACTGCCCTTGAAGTATTGGGCCAAGGGTGTCTCGATCAGGACGCTATTATAGAGTTCCTCAATATTGGTGGCGACGCAGAGGACAGGCATGGTCTCGAACCAGCCGAGGGGGTGGCACCTGTCCAGAAGCTCGCGGGTGTCACGCTCGTGTAGCGTGCCGGTAATGAGGAGCGCAACATTGTCAATCATGTAGCCGTACGTAACGTAGTCCATAAATGTGGCAAGTGAGCCAACAGCGTTGGCTCGGACATATCGGAACTCAGAGATCAGCTTGTCGGTCGTCTTGCTGGCAAGGCTAGAGGTCGAGGGGTTCGGGGGTAGTGAAGCCAGGAAGTCGCCGTAAGCTGGGCCAAGCTGGAGCTTCAGATCTATGTGGCTTTAGTATTGATGCGCGTACTTATAGCGCCTCGTAAACCTACCGTCGATCGTCTCGCACTGCGTCAAGTTGTTGTAGGCTGGGGTGGTGAGCAGGCTGTTGCGATAACCGCGGACAATGCCTTCGAGATAGCTGGAGCGAGTTAGCTTGCAACAGGCTCCATCGTTTCGCGTCAGACGCACCCGTTGTTGGCGTTGAAGAAGAGGCCCTCCATCTTGACCGGCAGCTATTTCAAGAAGCGCTCGAGGCAATATGTCGACAATATGTGTATTATGTTGAAATTGCAGAGATCAGACTAGCTCGAGCAATGTCGCTGAAGCTGGTCGGCCACTGACGGCTGGCTCCACGTGAGTGGCTAGTCTAGCGGCTGCCACTGCGAACTTTCAAGTCGGAAATACTAAAACGCCGGTTTCCGCACTAGCCCACTTCTGCCTCCAGTTCGACACCAAAATTTTTGGTCTCGATGGCAGAGCTTGTCAAAAAAATTTCCCAACCTATCTGCACCACGACTTGCGCGCGCACATTGATCCGCCATTGCGCACCGCAAGCACGACGAACGACTACAGATTTTTGCAGGAGTGTGTAGGGAGCGCTTGCTTTTAGAATGTCTCTCTTTGTTCTTGCCGAGACGCCCGCAGGGTAAGATTTTCCATGCTGCGTACCTTCCTTTTTTCTTCGTGGCAGTCACTGACAACTTTCTGCAGCTACGGCCTGTTCAAGTCTGCGGACAAGAAACTCTTCAAAAATGACGACCTCGCTGCCGAGCTCGGTCGCCCCGAGAAGTTGGTAGAAATGTAGGGAGTCATAAATGTCTTTTGTCGAGATCTCACGGTAACTAATGCCCTTTTGCAGGCTCAAGTTGAAAAAGTTTGTCAAGTTTGAAAGCGCCGCCATGGCCCTCGAAGAGGCCGCCGCACTTAAGGAGGGCAAGGTCCCCGAACTCCTCTCTTCGATTCTTGAGGATCTCAAATCCGAGAAGAAGGCCTCCATCGCCGTCGCCGACATGAAACTCGGTACCGCCATCTCCAACCTTCCCGACCTGAACATCTCCCCCGTTGCTGGCTCCAACACGATGGATGTCTTCCGTGGCATCCGTGAGCATCTCCCTTCGCTCATTCCCGGTCTCAACCAGGAGAGCATCGATCGCATGTCGCTTGGTCTCTCTCACTCGATGTCTCGCCACAAGCTCAAGTTTTCTGCCAACAAGATTGATTCCATGATCATCCAGGCCATCAAGCTTCTCGACGACATGGATAAGGAGCTCAATGTCTATGCCATGCGTACCAAGGAATGGTATGGTTGGCACTTTCCCGAGATGGCTAAGATTCTTGGCGACAACTTGGCCTACGCTCGCCTCGTTCTCAAGGTCGGCATGCGTGAAAAGATGTCCGAGTCTGATCTATCCGATATTCTTCCCGAGGAGATGGAGGCTGCTATCAAGGCCGCTTCTGAAATCAGTATGGGTACTGAGATTACCGAGGAGGACCTGCACAATATCCAGCTCCTCGCCGAGCAAGTCATCGTTTACACCAACTACCGTGCCGAGCTCTCTTCCTACCTCGAGAGCCGTATGCGCGCCATTGCTCCCAACCTGACTGCTCTTGTTGGCTACCTCGTTGGTGCCCGCCTCGTCGCCCACGCCGGTTCTCTCCTCAGCCTCGCTAAAGCCCCTGGTTCCACTGTTCAGATTCTCGGTGCCGAGAAGGCTCTATTCCGTGCCCTCAAGACCAAGCACGACACGCCAAAGTATGGTCTCATCTACCACTCTTCCCTGATCGGTCAGGCAACTGGCCGCAACAAGGGTAAGATTGCCCGTATGCTGGCTGCCAAGACTGCTCTTGGTCTCCGTGTAGATGCCCTCGGCGACTACGACGAGGACGCAGAAGATGATGAGCGTGCCATGCTCGGTCTGACTAGCCGCATTAAGCTCGAGAACCACCTTCGCAAACTTGAGGGTCGCCCTCTGCTGCCCAAGGGTACCAATGTCGCTCCCTCTGGTGAGATCATGGCTCCGGGCCAGTTCACCCTCAAGGAGACGCGCCGCTACAACGTCGATGCCGATGGTGTAGAGGATGAGGCCGATGCTACCACTAACGGCGACTCGAAGAAGAGCAAGAAGGACAAGAAGGAAAAGAAGGAAAAGAAGCAAAAGAAGATTGAGGTTGTCGAGGTGGACGAGGAGATGGAAGACGCCGATAGCGACGACGAGGACGTCTCCACACCAAAGGTTGCCAAGCTGTCAAAGTCCGAGTACGAGCGTCTGGCTGACCTTGCCGGCCTATCCGTCAAGAAGTTCAAGCGCAAGTACGAGCGCGGCGACATCCAGATCGAGGGCGGCGAGCCCCGCGTCTTCTCCAAGAAGGAGATGAAGAAGCTCCGCAAAGAGGCCACCGCCACGCCGACCAAGGCTGCCGCCGACGAGGGCAAGAAGAAGAAGCGCAAGCACGACTCGGACGACGAGGACGAGCCCGAGCCGAAGAAGGAGAAGAAGCATAAGAAGAAGAAGCAATCTGAGGCTTAGAAAGCTTCAGTCAAGGTTGCGGCCAAACGGGAGCAATGCCAAGTTGCTGACGGTTATCCGCTTGGCAAGTCGAATAAGCGCCCTCGCATCAAGGTTTAGGCGCATTGACGAGCCGTGTTGTTTCTTTCGGTGTTGGCATTTGCCAGCATATTCTCGTTTCTGCGTTGCACGCAGGGTTTCACAATTGGTTGGGCACATTTCTTATTATCGTTTTTTTTTAAACTCTTCTCTTGCCAAAACCGGTTGGCCGGCGTTTAAGGTGACGTGCGATTCTGTATTTGTTTTTTTTCTTAATGGTGAGATATATCGGCATTGGGCGCGGATTTGAAAAGAACAATTGACATTTATGTGGCTTGCTTTTCACCGGAGAAAGTGTAGTGGTTCGTCTTCGAGGCTGCAGTTGTCCGAGTTTGGACCTGTAGTTGGCAACGTCAAAGAATATGAGCGAGAGATGAAATTTTTCTAAATACTGTACATTGCATCACGAATGACTTGAGTTCGATGAGCACAGGGTGACGAATGCATGTCCTTATTTCAAACTTGTGTGTAAAATGTAGCCATCATTACATGGTTCAGACTGGGGCATTAAAAAATAGCAATCGATCGCAGTGGGAATCGTGATAGTCGTCCTCCTCGTTGGGTATCAAAGATTGGTATCCATAAGTGTACAATGGGGTTTTTTGGGGTTTTCTTCTTCCTTCAGAAATGTGCGCATCATGATTCGGATTCCCATAGGGCTCAAATATTTTCAATGACACGGGCTTGGACCACCTGGTTGAGCCCATTATCCTGGTGCTCGTCGTCTCTGGTGGCGTTGACGGCCTGGCCCAGAGTCGAGGCCACGTTGCTGGCGGCGCCGGGCATGAAGATGACCTTGGAGTTGGCGCTCTTGGCCATGGCCTGCATGGCCTCGAGGTAGCGAATCTGCATGGCGGGGGCCGAGGAGAGGATGTCGGCGGCCTGGCGCATCAGCTTGGATGACTCGACCTCGGCCTTGGCGGCGATGATTTTGGACTCGCCGATGCGCTTGCTTTGCGCGGCCATGGACAGGCTCTCCTGCAGCTCCTGAGAAAAGATGATGTCCTTGACGAGCATGCTCTCGACCTGGACGCCCCAGCCGGCGGCGACGTCTTCAATGATTTCGCCAATGGACTGGGCAATCTCCTCGCGGCGCTCAATGACGTCTTGCAGGACGCGGGCGCCGACGACGTGGCGCAGGGTGGTCTGGGTGCGCTCCATGAGGGCCTGGCGGACGTTGGAGATGCCAAAGGCGGCCTTGTGCGGGGAGACGATGTGGTAGTAGATGACCGACTTGAGACGGAGCGTGACATTGTCCTTTGTCATGCAGACCTGCTCGGGCACGTCGGCCGTCTGGATCTTGACGTCAACCTGGAGCAGGTGCTCGGAGAGCGGGTTGATCTTGACGAGGCCCGGGTCGACAGCCTTGTAGAAGCGGCCAAACTTGGTGACGAGGCCGACGTTGCCCTGCTGGACCGACTTGTAGGGGTTGGGGCAGCAGAAGCAGCAGGGAAAGGCACCCATGGTGCCGATGATGGCGCCAATGCCGTTGACTGTGGGGGTTGGTGTATTAGTCGGTTGTTTTCTCTCGATTAAATATCCCCAAGACAAAGAAACTTACCCATGCTTCCGTACCAGCCCTTGGGATTGGCCTCGGAGCCAACGACCTTGGCGTAACTCTTTTGCAAGTCATCCTCGCTTGGGGGCACAACTGTCATGCGCGCCTGGGACACGAAGCCGCCGGGGCCTGGCGCGTTGCCATTTCTCGGCGAGCGATTAGCGGCCTCCTCGTCGGCAAACTTGGTAGAGGTGCCCTCGCCGTTGTTGAGAATGGGGTCGCCCGAAGACATGGTGATTTTGTTTGTATGTAGTATATGGGTGCCGCGGCTATGCGACTGCTTTGCGCGTGCGTTTGACTGCTAATCCGAAGAAAGAAGAAAATTGCAAAAGGACTTTGAAACAATTTAAATCGTTTGCAAGAAAAGCTGGGGTATCTTGGGGATGGGTGTGTATGAAATAAGAGGACGTCTTTGAAAAAAAAAAAGGTGTGGTGGGAGAGGGCAGCTTTTGAATAGCGGCGAGCATGTGGTTCGTTTTGCGCTGGTTTGGCATGACGTCTGAGACGGTCCAACGGACGGGCTGACTTTTTGTCTGGGGGCCTGTTTGGAAAGCCACCAGGGTGCAGGCAGGGGTACGGCATCAGTGGGGCGCTGCTCCTTCGCTAGCTGGCCGGGCGCTGGGCGTCCAGCTTTAGTGGAGACTGACTAGCTGGTGGTGACTTGCCGTTCGCTACCAATATCTCGCGAGGCTGCGCCGAGTTACAGAGAAGATACTCAAGCACTGCCACCGGCCGAGGCTTGGAAGGTAATTACGTTTGATTCCGGCAATGCTTTTGGCTCTGAGTTGTGATGTTTCTCTATCCCTTTTCTTTTTCTTTTTTTTTTCTTTGGCCTACCACTTGGCGACAAAGCTGACTGGCGACACCATCTCAGTGTCGCGAATCGGGCGACGAAGCTGCGGCAGTGGTGTGGCTTGCATCGTGCCGTATAAGCCGGCCAGTACATAGGTGATAGATACATACGTATACGCCCTTGGGCGCGGGGTTGAATACGGCTCAAAAATATTTCATGCACTCACGACCGCCCGTAAGAGCCCTATCTTCGGCAATCAATTTAATCAATTAGGTATTATGCCGGGCCGACCGTTTGCTTCGCAAAAGTCTCCGAGTCTCCAATTTGGCGGCCAAGGCAGACAACCCCAAATGCCCAGCCTTGGTTGCTTGGCCAAAATAGTGAGGTTTGGCCTTAACTTGGCGCTGCGCCACTGGCGTGAGACTTGTCCTCAATCCCTCGACCGGCAGACGCTAGCTTGCCTCACGCCCTGCAGTGAAATATATATTACCAAGTCTTGTTGGAAGACAACCTACCTAGTCACCACTACAAAGGCAAAATTATACCAGTAGTTACGGCCATGGGCACGTGTAGACTCTTCAAGGTTTAGAAAGGACACTTCTCACTTTCTTATCTCTCTTTATCTTTTGTCTCTTCTCTTTTGGCAAAACCGTGTCATTTGCGCAGCAAAAGCTAGCTCGCTACGCCACGCCGGCACTCACCGGTTGACCGGATCACCCTCCTCCCGGCCGTCGTAGTCTGTCCCGCAAAAAAAAAAAAAAGAGGTCACTTGCCACAAGGACTTTGCCCTGCAGGTTCCAGCCGCGGCCTTTGTGCATCTGTACTTGCGACGCTGACTCGGCTATGGCTCGCTCTTCATAAGATGTCGCGATGCCTTGCATTTCACGAACTTGCTTGATTATCGCCCCATTACAGAGATAGTTCGTGTCGGGGCAAGTTCCTGGATCAAACAAGGAGCTGTAATCCACCAATCCATCCACAACCCCCGCCCGGTGATAACCCTTGTGTGGGTCAGCTTATTCCCTGGCCCAACGACATCTCCTCGGCGTCAAATGACCAGCAATTCCTGTAACAAAAGCTTCCAAATACTCTCGCCACCTTTCTGTGGAGGGAACTATATCCATAATCCTAAGAAACAACGAGGCGCGATTCTATCTCTCCTGTCCAACCAGGCCTCACTCGCTCAGTAAACCGTCTTTCTTCCTCCCTGACAAGCTACAGGGTAAAGCTCCGCCGCCAGCCTTACCGTCAACTTGCCCTTGCTCCATCGTTATTCGAGGCTGTGCAAATACATCTTGCGATTGACCGTACGCTCGGTGAATCCACATTGAAGTGCGGGTAATTGTAAACACCATGCGACAGGAGCAGTTGCCACCGTTGCTTACAGGTTCAAGGGTCACACAAACTTTCCAAGTATCCAAGCATAAAACTTGACCAACCAACGGTCGCAAAAATCTAGGAGCTCATCCGGAATATCGATAGTGTCATAATTCCTTCTAGAAGCTCGCATCTCCGCGAGCACAATCATTCTAATGCAAAGACATCATCATCTTGTCTGTACCATAAACGCCTGGTCCACATTCCGTAACCATCCATACCTGTGTCTATCGCAGCTCCGGCTCTCTCAAGAAATCAGCCGCCGAAAACGCACTCTCGCCCGCCTGCACCCTCGAAGACGCCAATATCCTTGCCACGTCGCTCAGTCTCTCACCGCCACCACCACCGTCACCCGCCTGCTTGCTGCTCGCCACCATGGCCGCGATGCCCTCAGCGTCGTCGTTCTGCTGCTGTCGCCGCCCGCCCGCCTGCTGGCCCGAGTCCGGGTCAAAGGCGTAAATCTTGATGCCACGCAGGTGCGTGTCCTTGCCGTTCTGGTGGTTCTCCAAAATCTGCATCTGCAGCACATACGACACGAGCGTGTTGCCGTCGGGCTCGCCCCCGGCCCCGCTGATGGGCACGTCCTGCCAGCCGTAGGGGTTGTCCATGGTCATTGTCGCAAACTCAATCATGTTATTCTCGCTCGTCCCTGACCTGAACAGGATCTTGGTCGGCGTGTACGACTCGTCTTCCTGATAGTCGACGAAGAATCGAATCACCCGGATCCCGACGCGCTTGACGAAATACACCGTGAGCTTGTGTGGCTGCGGGCCGTCCGATCTAGACTCGGGTCAGTCCGCCATCTACGCGTTATGACTGTAGCACATACTGCCAGTAAAGCTTTAAATCGTCACTCCGCAATTCCTGCACGCCGTGTCCAGGTTTGTGGCTGCTGACCGTAAACTTCCCGAGATTGGAAATCTCCTTGAGTCCAATTGAAGCTGGGTCCACAAGCACCTCCTGCTCATCTTGCTCTTCCTCCTCCTCTTCTACCTGTTCGTCGATGCTCGTATCCTCGGCTTCGTACTGCTCCTGAGACATGACCTCGTCCTCGTACGCCATGGCCTCGGCCTGCTGTTGCAGCAGCACCTGCTCCTCCAACGTATTCGCGCTCGTTGGGCCCTGTGCGGCGCCCGTGCGACCACTGCCTCTAGCCATGGCCAGCACACTGAGATCCGGGTCCGAGTCCGAGGCGTCGGACCCCAAGGGCATGCTGAGGCGCGGCGTCGTCGTGCCCCGCGTTGCTGCATCGCCATGTTGGTCAGCCTCGACGCCTTCCGTTTCTGTATCCGGCTCCATGTCAATGCCCGCATCCAGTTCTTCGTTCGATGAGGGTGACGGCGGCGGGGCGTCGCTGCGCTCTCGCCGCCTCTGAACGCTGCCGCCGAACCGCGCCCGCCAGCCGACTGACCGCTCGGTCACGCGCGCCGAGAGCTGCCGCATGCGGCTGAACATGCTGCTAGCCTCACGGTCCAGGCGGCTCAGGCGGTTCATGAGGGCCTCGTAGTTTTCCACCTGAGCGACCGGCCACTCCGCGTGCACCGGGGAGCTGGACCGTCGCAGAAGGGCGCCGCCCTGTGTGATGGGAATTGGCTCGAGATACTGTCGCGGCATGTGGAACCACGGCTGCGCTTGCAGAGAACCAAAGACGAAAAACCAAGAGAAAGAAGATGTTCGAGTTGAAAGTAATATAACCGAATAACACTGTGCTACTCTGAAACATGGAGCCGAGCGGCTCTCCAACAGAAGCGCCGTCGGCCCCAGTCATAAAAGAAGCAACAGCAACCGGCGGAAAGCACCACTTGGAGCCGACCGCCACCCAAGCCAAACGGAAACGGTCTCTCATGTTTTTCTTTGCGCCAAAAGTTTTTGTCAAGCTACAAACACGACAACGTTCTGCAGCAAGTTTGCGTCAAATTGCAGAGCTTGTTCCCGACAATTATGCGTTGCCTCGCAAGCATTGACTCGCCAAATCACCACCACAACTCGAGCGCTATTCTCAACTTACATCGATGTAACCGAAATGGATTTACCCGGGGCGCCACGGTGGGCATCTGATGCTCGTCGTCGCTCTCCGGTTGCCGCTGCTCCGGGGTTCTGTGCATATTGCGCGTCTGCGGCGGCCGCGTGGGCGGCAAGAGACTACGGCCATTATCCTCCTGCGTGGCCGGCGGCGAATCTGGCTGTGGTTGCTGCTGCTCGGTCTGGGCGGCCTGGTTCGCCGCCGTGTTGGCAGCAACATGGCGGGCCCGACGTGAGCCGCGCTGAATGTTCATGCTGTTGTGGCTGCTTCACCGAGGAAGAAGCGCTCATGATTTACGCGTTGTGCGTCACGAAACGTTAAAACATTTGTCGCGAGATCACGTGATACACTCAACGCAACCATGGCCACTGTTGCGTGACTGTTTCGTACGCAAAGTACGGGGTCGAAATCGAATATATGATATATGGCATTGGATAAGCGATTTTAAGTAATGTTTGTGACATAGGTTCGAATTAGAATGGTGGTGGGATTCGGCTGTGCGTGCCCAGTCGATGTTCGTTTTGGCGGCTTGCTGAAAGCGGTGGAGGGAAGGGGGTTATTATTACAATCAAGGTCTCTGCTTTAACTGATGCCACTTGCCATCTTTTCGTATCATGCCTACTATGACTTGTGCACTCTCGTCAGAATGCCGCGGCGAGTTATAGCTCGGCCGAGGACGTTGCCAAGACATGGCACCCCAGGTTTTGATTCGTTCATTAATCGGTCAGCTGAAACAACAATATGTGCAGCCCCTGATGATCGGGACATGCAAAATCTGCAGTGGTGTCGGTTGGTTGGACCGGTCAGCGTCGACTTGACCACGAGACTGAAGCCCGAACCGGTAACGGCTGGGGAGCCACTCAAGGCCGGAGCCGGCTAATGGCTTTCCCGCGCGCAGTTGGACGCGTGGCACCGGCAGTTGAACAGGTAAATCGGGTGCATCCACTGTTCGGCGGGTGACGAAGGATGCGAACAATTGTTCAGCGCTCATGCGGCTGTTGAAGAGATGGAGAGCGAACCCCCTTTTCGCTTCCAAGCGAGAAGCAGCGCAGATGAATTCGTAACGTTAGCTTGTAGGGCCGACGACCGTGCTCAGCAGTTTCGGGCTTAGCTTGCCTGATATTGATGCAAGGCGGCGCTGGGCTGAAAAAAAAAAGGAAAATCTTTGAGGGGCCAGAGTCGTCGAGGATTGATGGCATGACGCCATGAGGACCTGTCTTAGGATCCGGTTGCTGGAGTTGGTCTTATTATATCCATGTTAATAAGAGCGATTTTTCTGGGGTTAGTCGGTCGGGCCGTGGCGGAGCAAACAGGCCGAGGAACGTGCTGTCGAGGACGCAAGTTTGTCTTCTGTGAGGGAATCGTCAATTCGTCATGGAATACCCCTGGAATTTGTCTTTTTGCTCGTCTGTGTAATTTACCACTCTCAAGAATTGCCAAGCAGGGGAGAGTCGAATTCAGCCCGCCGAGCACGTTGGCAGATGGGTGGCAGTGATAGGCTGGGGACATACGTTTCCCTACTTGGGTTTTTTTTGCAGGCTCCAGCCTCCAGCCTCCAGGCCGCAAAGATGAAGTCAAAATTTAAGGCCGCCCGCTACTAATAACCTAGCAACCTAGGTGCTATGCAAGCAAGGGCCTATGGCGGCGGCATGAGAGCAGCCTACCAGAAAAATAGCGCTGGCCAGATCAGCCGCTCAATACTTGCATATGTTGTATCCAAGTTTGCATCCGAATAGCGTGTGATTCTGTTACGAGAGGGCGTGTGCTGAGGTTTACCTTGAAGACAATCTGGCCGTTCAGCTCAAAAACTGCGTAACGGATATACGAAGTGGCGTTTCGGCTGTGGGAGAAGAATAAGAAAAGCCTCATTGGACGCCACTGACCTGCCGGCTGCGGCTTCGTATTATCTAGGTATTATCGACATGGTTGCTGGCCATCTACATGATGCAACAGAAAGAAGAAAAAAAAAAAAGAGGCAAAAAAACGAGAAAAGAGGAGAAGCAAGAAAAACCCTGATTTATTCATTTTTTTTTCCATGATGTCGTCCGACTCGACATCAAGACGAAACAGCTGCGGCAAGTGAATGGCACCCCAATATAGCGCCAGGGCACGGCATCAGCACCCACTTGCCACTCACACCAGCAAACTCTACGGAGTATTAGCGGCCACCGACCACCGCAGGCTGCTGGATTAGTAAAAATCAATTCGTTGGCCAATGGCCCCGCCCACTGTAATAAAGCCGTGCCTGGGCTGCCGCAGAGCCGCTAAAGCAGGGCTTGGGCTGGCGCTCAGAGCTTGCGTAGTGCTGGTGGCTGCTTTTGGCTCCATTCCACCCACCAATCGTCGCCAGCCTGCCACGCCAGGTCCGCCTCGATGCTGCTAAAAGCAGCAAAACGAACTTTGATTGAAACAAAAAAAAGAGGGATGGGAAAAGGCAGCTAGCCATCTGCCCGTGTTAGATAATGTCCTAGTCCCCGCGACTCCCGCTCGTTTCTAATTCATTTTTTTACTTTTTGTTTTTTGCTTTGTTGTTTGTTGGAAGCCTTCGCGTAATACAAAACGAATCTTGACCTCGTGTTACTTTTGATCCGGACTTTTGCTCGCCTCTCCTCTTTTCTCCCCAATCCCCCCTCTCTTGGCATCCCGCATCTCGATTCCACCCATATATTTCCCCTGATATCGACTGTGCGCCTATATTCGCCTAACATCAAGTCCGATAAAGAAAACGGAGTTGATATTCCGGCCTCTGCTCTTTTGGGCGACTCTCATTCAGCACTTGTCGCCTTTGTCACAGTTCTTTGACACACGGTACGGTGCTTGTGCCTATGTTGGCAAACGCAAGAATGCTCTCCCGGCGCAACCTCATCGTGGTTGCCGCCTTTGTCATCTTTGGCTGCACCCTGCTACTCACCTCGCAGCGCCTCAGCGGTCCCTTTGATTTTGGCTATCCAGACCTGAGCAGCGGCAGCACCAGCACCAGCGGCAGCGAAAAAGAACTACTCGAGATCTACACTAGCAGCCCCGGCGAACTGCTGCCTACGGCATCATATGGCTCGACGCCGGGCACGCTGTTCGGCCGGCCGCCCAAAGAGACTCTTGCTGCCGCCCCGACCCCCGCCGTCAAGCTCGGCTGCGAAAACTTTCCCGACATGTCCAACATCTTTGTCGTCCTCAAGACGGGCGCCTCTGAGGCTTACAATCGCATCCCCACTCAGCTCATGACCAACCTCAAGTGTGTCCCCCATTACGAAATATGGAGTGACATGGACCAGACCATTGCCGGTCAGCGCATTTTTGACGCCCTTACCGACGTCCTCCCTCAGGTCAAGGCCCACGAAGACTTTGAAATCTATCATCACCAGGCCAAATGTCCCATTGACCAGGAGCACTGCAACAAGGACTACGACACGGCCGGCAAAGGCTGGTCCCTCGACAAGTACAAGAACATTCACATTGCCGAAACCAACTGGGCCAACCAATCCAACTTTGACTGGTACTTTTACATTGACGCCGACACCTACGTTTCTTGGCCCACCCTCGTCGAGTGGTTCAAGCTTCTCGACCCCTCCAAGCCTGTTTACTTTGGCAGCGTCGCCCTGCTAGGCGGTTTCCCCTTTGGCCACGGCGGCAGCGGCTATGCCGTCTCCAACGCCGGCATGAAGAAGATGTTTGACGGCAAGTCCAAGGTCGCCAACAAGTATGACGAAAAGGCCTCGACGACCTGCTGCGGCGACTACCTATTTGCCTATGCCATCAAGGAAGAGGCCCAGCTGGACGTCCAGAACATGGTACGCATCATTGATGCAACAACGAAACACAATCGCTAACTTGTCACCCTACAGTTTCCCACTATCAACGGCGAAAAACCGTACTCGATGCCCTTTTACGACGGTCACTGGTGCCAGCCTATTATCACCATGCATCACGCCGCTAGCGAAGAAATCGACGAACTCGACAGATTTGAGCGCAACCGCCAGTTCAAGTCGCCTGTACTCATCAAGGACGTCTTTCACGACATTATCCAACCCAAGCTGCGCAACGACCACGACGACTGGGACAACCTCTCCGAGGATGTCTTTTATTTTGATCCTACGAGCCGGGAGTTTGACGAGGACGAGACCAAGCTGCGCAAGCCAGAATCTGGCTACAACGACGCCGAGAAGCAGGCGCACCTCGACTTTGAGCACTGCCGTGCCGCGTGCGAAAGCCTGGAGGCCTGCGTCCAATTTCGTTTCGGCAAGGGCATCTGCTCGACGGCGACGGCGGTGCGATTCGGCAAGCCAGCCGAGGCGAGCGAAGACGAGAGCCCCAAGCACAAGTCGGGCTGGATGGTGGACCGCATCAACGAGTGGGCCAAGAAGCACGACAACTGCGGCACCCCCAAGTTTCCTGAGCTCGAGAAGAGCTGAATGCGGGTAGCCCTACATCCGCATTTAGACTTTGGGAAACGAGATTGCCGAATTAAGCCTCCTTGACGGAGCGAGATTGCTGAAATGGGCGACCGCAATTCAAACTGACGGACGCTAGCGAGAATCCGGCCCTTTCGCGCGCCGGAATGGAGATGCACTTGCCTTGGAATGTTTGCGTCACTACGCAGATGCCGTACAGGCACAAGCGCGAACTGGCATAAGAGAACAAGAACAAAAGCTTGGACACGAATTTGGGTCACGGATATGGTTAAACGGAGTTGGGGGCAGACATCTTTTGTGTTGTTTTTTAGATTGCTATTTCATGGCACAGCGGGCTTGCTACAATTGTTTCACTTCAGGTACATATTTTCACTACTGTAACCCAACCGTTTGGATAGGTAGTCGGGACTAGTTTGATTTTCTTGCTTTTCCTTGCCAGAAATATACGAGGAGCAGAATTTCTGACGAGAGTTTGGATGTACAGCTATTCATGACAGCCATTATCACATTCCAACTTTGGTCGCGCGTCGGCCGGCGTGTTTGGACGAGCTTCAACCACCTGTTCATACGAAGTACTAGTTAAGGCCCTGATGACGAAACTTCCTCGCAGCTTTAAATCGTATTCTCTACGTATGTGCTGGGGGGGACATAGGGCAAAAAGGGCGTTGCCATCGCCGAAAAGCAGGGGCAAGGAGAAAGAGAGGGTCGAGGGGGAATGTAGGCCTGACCAGACAAACTATCAAACAAGAGACGGCATGTACTGGAAACTCGACAACAAGCATAGGGAGGCGAAAAAGTTTCGAGTCGGACTGCGTATCTGGCTTGCGGATACTAATTAGTTGTTGTGACGAACATCAGGCTGACTTGTGATCGGATGGACGGCAGGGGCAAGCAGGGGGGAAGGGGAAAGGGGGGGGGGGAAGGGGGGCGCTGGTGGGCACAATCAAGCCGAGGTACCCCGTTGCGTGCTATTTATATCAGAAGTAAGGTTTATTTGTCAGGGCATGATGACTATCGTATATTGCTGTCAAATATTTGGTCTTTGCGGTCACGAGCATGGAGAGTAAATAGTCGAAATGTTTGAAGCGTGGGAATTGATTGCATGCAATGAGCATCAATCGAGATTTCGCATGCATCTTTAATTCGCACATGGCACTAGTGAAATTACAATACGAAGGGTCAATCAATTTACTGGTAGACACTGGGGAAGGGGCGGCTTGGTGGTGGAGTTGGCTCTAACAAGGCTATCAGTATAAGGCTGTTTTGCTGTAGAACATGTTCTTTGTTCACATTGGCTCGAAATGGATATAATTGGAAGCTGTTGCTACGATAGGTAGTATACAGATCACAAAAGCGAAATTTCTAGGAGTAAACTGGAGAGAGGCCGATGCTTTTTGTTAGACGGTGAAAGCACTTAGTTTACGCGCTGAAATTCCGCCCAAACGACAGAGACCGTAACTAGTGTAAACGTGGCATACCAGTGGTTATATAGCCAACTAAGTTAGCGCCCCCCCTTGCTGAAAGCTCTGCATTGCGCCGCCCCTTGCTCCAAAAGGAGTCCAAGACAATGCGATATTGGCATATTGGACAGTGACGTATAATAGCGCCGGCGGCTGGCGCGCACAAGTTTGAGGGATGTGAGATGTGAGATGAATAAGGCCTGCAAGGGCCGACTTTGTGTGTCCAGGCTCAGACAACAAATCAACCGGAATCCTGGTGGGTGAATGCTGGGGTTTTCAGCTCGACGACGGGATGAGAGGAAATGACGTTTTGCTCATGGAGGAGGCTGCGTTTCAGCGGCTACAATGCGCACTTGAACTCTCTTTTGGCAGAGAAAAAAAAAAGAAAAGAGCATGAAAAAGATTTGCCTGCAAGCCACATCACAAGCGCATGCAATAGCAAATGACTGACCTCGGGTGGGTTGATGATTAGGGGACACGAGTTGCAGCTTTGCAACTGGCGGGAGATGCTGGTTTCCCCACAGAGGCGGGCTGACACGTATCGTTTGCCAGTGATGACTGATGACTTAGCGCAAGCCACGAAATGCACGGTCGATTATCATAGCAGCGGTTACAATCCGAATCAAGCCCCAATGCCGCCGTTTGTACAACTGGCACAGCAAGCCGTGCGAAAGGACTCGACTCCTCTGGCCCAGATTATGATGATGATGATGATGATGATGATGATGATGATGATGATGATGATGATGATGATGGATATGGCTTTTCCGAGCTCGGCATAGATGCATAGGGAGCCTGAGGCGCAGCCCCTCTGCACCCCCCCTTATCTTGGACAAAGAAATTGTATTCAATCTCCCATAATATTAAGATTGAACATTCCCCCTCCCCGGTCTTTTGCTTTCGAGGGTTCACCACAGCCTCACGCAGGGCGACGCCAATTACCCTTATCCCACATCTTTCTTAGTCTGCTTTAGTCCTTCATCTCGCATCTTTTTCTTCTTCAGTTTTTCACTCTTCACATTAATTCTTCGTTTTCAGAACCGACATAGATTACAACGACTCTGCAGGACGCAAACGCACACAAAACCACATTGAACCTTTTAGACACGTCCCCTTTTTTTTTTCCTCTTCACTCTCCTAATTCGATACCCACATAATTTCGCTGCGCTGCCTTCACACCCGCGACGTCATAGCCTCACCCCTTCACGGACGACAAAAAGCTCGACAAAAAAAAAAGTTACACGACCAGCTGATTAATTGGCGACAAGAACGAAAAAGAGACCAATCCATCGATCGCCAGATCTTTTCTGCAAATCCATTGAATTAGCTCCAAGCGCACATGAGCATCCTTTTCGCTACTTTCGACATGGACGCCACTACCACTGACCGTACCTATACCGACGAAGAGCTCGACCGCGAGTGGAAGCCCAAGAGCCGCCGACCTCTATCGTAAGTACCATCTCGTCCTTGGTTTTGGGTCGCCTATTTCCTGTTTGAATCACCTGCGTTGCATGGCATCGCATGGCTGCCACTCTCGATGCCTGCACCTTACCTTGCTTTGCCTGGCTTTGCTGCAGCACGTCTCTACAAACACCGCCGTCTACCTACTTACTACAACCACCCGGTCTCGTTCTAGAGAGAAACCTCGGGTCCTGCATTCCTCCTGCGAATAGACCAAAACCTGTCTCCATTTCCGAGTACCTGATACTTCATCTATCCACAACCTCCTCTCCCATTCAATCGTACTGCATACCGCCCCCCGAAACATGATCCCTATCTGGCCACCCACACCATGTGGAGAAGGAATGGTCGCTACTCTCCCATTTCTTTATTATACTCGCTTCTTTCCAGCCATCTTGTTTCTTTCTCCCCCTCTTCATCAATTCGCCAATCCGTTGAAAACGCACTTGATCAACCAGCCAAGCAATCCCAATATCATAGCCAGCCTGCAACCGCAAATACAACAGCCAAATCACCCACCATGGACTACCAGCACGAGATTCAGCAGTCCGAGAAACAGCAGCGAAGGCTAACCCTCAACTCCGACGATAGAACCGTCGCCCGCTCCTTTTCCGATGAGCTGATGAACATCTTCCGCATTGACAACTCGGTTGCCGACCTCGACCAGCAGGTCGACACTAGGTGCGTGAATCTACCTCAATCACCAAGCTCGAGCTCCTTCCGACCCCCTGAGCTCCCAACTCCCGCCAAACGTCGAGCTAATAAGTCTCCAGACGAGCCAAAGTGAACCGCAATACAATGGAGCTTGCCTCGCTCGAGGCTCGCCTCCGTGAAATGGAAGAGCGTCTCAAGAGGAGCCAGCAATCGCGTCCCGACCTCCAGCTCAACACGTCCGACATGCCCAAGCACGCTCCCACTCACGCGCCGCCTCCTCCACCGGACAAGGACGACAAGGCTCGGTCCCGCCCCGGCACCGCTCGTGCGCCCAAGCAAGCTCCCAGCGCTGGTACCATGCCCCCTACTCCGGGCGGCAGTGAAGGTAAATACCATTTCGTCATCAAGGCCGACTGTCAATAAAAGCCGACCGAGAAAGCTTATTCACTAACCCGATACCTTGACTTCCCTTTATTATAGACGGCGACCACTAGTAAAGGATGTACACAACAGATCCCTTTTGCAAACAATATCCGTCGAAAGAAGAAGGGCACCGTCCGGCCGCCGACGACTTCCCTCACCCCCCTCATCCACGATGCATGTGGTTGATGCCGACGCTGTATTGACTTGCCCATTCTCAAACTCGTTGGACTATCTATCCAATCTCGAAAGGGGTAGCTGGCAGTCCAACGCCCCCCTCCTCGCCACTTGCATTTATACGACCAGCGCTTTTGTCTTTCTGTTGGTCGTATAACCTATTCATTTATTTAATACTAGCCGTCGACCCCGCATTGTCCATTGGTCACCTGCTTTCTTCTTTGCCAGTCCCGAAGCTTCGCATTATGGGCATTCAGCTCAGCACATCATATACTCGACACCAACTCCCAATACCAATTATCGCGGACATCAACCCCAAGGCCAGCTGCAAAGAGAACTTGGTACAAAGAACAACACCACCAATTAGGTGCCATCATGGCTTCTTTTCTCCCCAAAAATTCTTCAATCAACGCCGTACTCTTACTTCTATTTTTGATTTGGATTTTTGTGGACTCTTCTCTTGCAACCTCTAGCTATAACAAGGCTCAGTAAAGTTGAAAGTGGAAATGTTGTCTGTACCGATGACGGCCAGCCTGGTGGACACGATGGACGGGGGTTTATCAGACGTTGCCTATCTTTCGCGCATCATTGTATAGCATGATTTTTCTCCAGGATACCAATCATTGACATGACCCGTGCTTCACCATGCGTGACCAAACTGCATTGTGTCCCTGCTCAGCAACAAGTTCAAAGAAAAGAATGGTTTGGAACAGAGGTGATGTGGGGGATTTGCTGCTGAATGATGGCGTAAATGACATCATTTGCAAAAGGAAAAACAAGCAAATTGTCAACTATTCATTACACATAATGGATGCTACTTGTTCCTTTGCTTCCCTCATTTTACTGTCTCTAGGTACAAAGCAAAAATGACAGTCGAAATAATGTAGTCGGCAATTTAAAATCTACATCTCGTCCGTGAGAACTTTGTTGGCAAATCCGACGCGCTGCTTGTCCAGGTCAAACGCCACAAACAGCGCCTTGAGCATTACGTCGCCCAGAACCACAATCTCCATGCCCTCGGAGCTCTGCATGCCGCCCCAGCAGTACTCACCTTTGGGATCCGACGGGCCGTAGTTGAGGTAGCGTCCGGGAATGGTCAGCACGTGCTCCGTGCCTGGAAGCTTGAAAAGCAGATCGGGCAGATCCTTGGTGTTGGCGCACGGAAAAGTGTACACGCCATCAAGATTGGCGGCGCGGCGCATGCCGGGAACGCTATACCAGTAGCGACTGGCCAGGGCGCTAGGCAAAAACATGAGAGTCGTGCCAGTGTCAATCGTGCCAGAGAAACGATAATACCACCACGTCTGATCGGGAATGGTCCATGACGTCAGATCAAAGTTGACATCCCAATGAGGACTTCTACCGACCGCATCGAGCCAGGTAATATTGTCCGAAGCCTTGGCCATGTCGATGCGGCCAAATTCAAACTGGCCGGTGTCATTTCTTTTCAAGTCGACAGTAAAGACGGGCGAGTCAAGAAGCGGGGTGAGCAGATCCATGAAGGTCGGCACTGGAGGATCAATGTTGTTTCGCAGGCGCTTGGCCAGCCCCATGATGCCGCTCATTTCAATGTCCGTTTCGAAACGCGTGGCAATGGCCTGGGCAGATTGCACGGTCGCGTTGACCACCTCGATGTTGCCGAATCGAATCGTGTCCTGGTATACTATGCCATACGCCGAGGTGCCATCCACTAAGGAAGTTAATTAAAGTCTATAAGCAGGCTGTGATCAAAATTTATATACTTACGATACTGGACATCCCAGCGAGATTCGTTGAGAAGAGACGAGGTGTGGGAGTCTTTGGGACGGTATTGAGGCGCATATGGTCCGTTTCTATTGACGCGATATTTGGTATCTGTCGATTGCACCCACCTGATTTGTGTTAAAGTGATTTCTGAAGAATTGTTTGAGGTCTAACTTACACATCAGAGGAGCCGGTATCCAACGCCATTTTGACCGTCTGTGGTGGGTTGCCAATCTGAATGTCCGCCAGGTACAAATCATCGTTTCCCATGGGGTGAACGTCGACGAGCCCATCTACAAAGTGTTAGATACAGTCCTTTTATGCATTGAACTCGAAAAATACCATCTTCGGCTAGAGAAAAGCCAGGTGAGTCAGAATTTAGGCTGCTGCCACCCCATTTCTGCCTCGCGGCGGCCCAGTCACGGTGAAAATCTCTCTTGTCCGTGTCACTGCGCGCCACTTCGAAGGAAAAGGTCGTCGAGCCTAGATCCTGATTATTCCGGATGGGAAGCACAGAAGCTGAGACAAGTGAAGCCGCGAGCGACAGAAAAGACAGGCACTGCCACAACATGGCGAATCGAGGCGAAGCGTGTTTGGAGCGTGGGGGCTGAGAGTTTCGAGGATTCAAAAAACAGTTGTGTGGAAAACGAAAAGAATGAGAGAGGAGCGAGTGACTGAGTAAGTAATGGAAATTCTTCGAATGGAAGCTGCAAGAGAGGAAGCGAGCGACAATAAGTGACTGACTGCGCAATGAGAAGATGAGAGAAATGAAGGGAAAACCACCAGCTGCAGAGAAGGATGGGTGATGGACAAAAGTGAGCGGCAAGACCCAGTCAGAGGATTACGGTCAAAAACGGAAAAACACCTTATTGAGGCGTCTGAAGCAGATTGCGGAAAACGGGTAGGCACAAACGAACGTCACTTGGCAGCTGCCGGCCAGCCCCGTCTGCCAGCTGTAAACTTGTACACGCATCATCACCACCACCAACAATACGAAGCGGCGAATTCGCTCCGGGCCTGCGACAGCAAGTGATTCTACAAGCACCCCTCAACGCCTCCTTTGGCTCTTGTTTCGCAAGGAATTCTCGACTTGAGCCTCTGCTGCGAGCTCTTCGCACCAAGGCTGTCTCTTATCAGTCGCCGAAACGACCCTTTCATTGTCCTGGTGCCACGTAGCACGAATCAAACACGGCATGATGCGGCCATGAGAGAAATTAACGGAGCCAACTCTGTGCAGATGGCGTGCTTCATGTCACGGTCTAGCCTTGCTGCTCTTCTGGCCATGCAGTAACCCGCGATGCTGCACAAGGCCACGACAGGGGGCACGACAGCGTAAAGACAAAATGCCCGACGACATAAAGTTGACATCATCAATTTTTTCTGACCAGCGCAAATGCGGACGCAATTGCCTTCTATTCTATGAAAAGCTCCCCTCAGTTGTTACATATATACAGTGTTGATATACTTGTCCCTCATTCCTGTGGGAACGCATTATTCGTTGGAACTGTCTACAGTTCGTCATGTCCTTGCTCCGTTTCAGCCTTCTTCTCGCTCTCAGTTTCCTCCTGCTTCTTGTCTTCCTCAGCCTTGCGCTTTCGAAGCTGCTCGAGAATCTTGTCAAGCTCCTCCTGGTCAATGCCCTCCCCAAAGACCTCGGCATCAATGTCGCCAACGTCAAACTTCTTGTCCTTGCCTTTACCCTTGCCCTTAGACTTGGTAGACTTCTTGCTTTTGGGCTTTTTGGCGTTGCCATTAAACGAGCGAATGCCTCTCATAGCCACTTCCATGCTCGCCTTGCTCAGCTTGTCTTGCTTCACAATAATCTCGCTGCTGAGCAGCACGGGATCCTCGGTAGCACCGAGCTTGTCCTGTCTGCTCTTCATCTCTTCCAGCCACTGCTTGGTCTCGGTGTTGAGTTTCTCAACCTCGGAAAGGTCCTCGCGCTTGTACAGCGGCGGAATGGCCGCCGCGGGTATTTCCTCCTCGACCTTTTCCTTGGTCTCAGTAGAGTCCTCATCCTCAAGACCGTCAAACTCTCCCGTCGACGACTCGGCAGGGGCAGACGAAGTGGAGGTGGAGCTAGAAGCCGCCGAAGAACTGGCCAGGTACTCCTCGTGCTCATTAATCTGCTTGTAGATACCCTCAAGGAAATTATCAGTCTGAGCCAGAAGCTCCTTGAGCTGCTTGACAGCCTCGGGCCTGGCGGTGGATTCCTTCACACGCTTCTGAATTGGATCGGTAAGATCTTGTAGTGACTTTAATTTGGCCTTGAAGTCATCCTTGGCGGCAGTGGAGCCCTCCTCGTAAAGCCAGTCACTGGCTTCACTCGCCTTTTCGGAGAGAACAGTGCGCTCCTTCTCGGTCGACTTGGCGACAAACTCGTCGTTCTCGAGAAGGTCGCGAATCTTGTACGTGAAAGCCTCAAGCTTGTTGAGTGCTTCCTCCCGCTGAGCTCTGGCCTTGTCGGAAGCGGCAAAGGCCTTGAGGCGATCTCTAGAAGTAGTAAGCTCTTCCTTGGTGAACTGAGGAATGCCGGCCTTTTCGATGACAACTTCCACTGGAATGTTGACAAGCTGCGTCTTCTTGATGTCCTCTTTGGGAACCTCGGCCGCCTCAGTTGACGTGGTATCCTTGGCATCCGTAGAGGCAGAAGCAGTCGATTCAGTAGAGGAGGAAGTACTCTTTGATGTCTTGGAAGACTTCTTAGATTTTGCAAATTTGGTAGACTTCTTATCGGACTTGGACGAAGTAGAGTCGGCCTTGGCATCCTCGCCGTCTTCGGACGCATCCTTCTTGCCAAATCCAAAGAGATTCTTGACACCGTCCATCAGAGTCTCCTTGACTTCAGCCTCGCATTCGACCATCGCCGAGGCAACGGCAACCTCACCATTGTCGGCGGCCAGCTTGAAGGCCAGCTTAAACACAATCTCAGAGTCGACACAGGAGGGATACTTGTCTTTAAGAGCAGTAGCCGTGGCAGTCAGATTCTTGGTGGCAAATGTAGCAACAGTCTTATCGTCCTGGCCCACCTGCTGGTAAAAGCTGCCGGAAAAGTCCTTGAGGTCGTTGAAAGTAAGCTCCTTGGGGGCACCACCGAGAGGTGAAACAGAGGTCCAAAGTCGCTGGCGCTGCTCCTTGCCATTGGTGTTAGTGTACTTGATGCCAGCATTATACATGGACCCCTCGGAGATACGAATCTCCTTGACGCGGAAGCTAGGAGACAGCTCAGCGCCACGAAAAGTGGCGCCAAATACAGCAGCCTCGTCGGAGTTGACGTTGGAGCGAAGCTTGCCTTGCTCTCCTTCCTTCATAGGTTCGGCGATCTTTTCGAGAGCCTTTTGAACAAAGGGCGTTCTGGTAGCACCGCCATGAAGAATGATAGAATCGAGGTCAACAATGTCAAGGCCGGCCATTTTGAGAGCGTCATTGACAACGGTAGCAACACGGTCGGGGAAATCTTGGGCCATGGCCTCAAAGTCGTCACGCGTCAGCTTGTATTTGAAGTCGACATCCTCGTAGAGACCCTCAAAGCCAGCAGACGTGATTTGGTTGGCGCTCAGGACATGGCGAACACGCTCGGCTTCCTTGAGGAGCTTAGCCATGGCACGTCCGTGGGCGCGAACGCTGTCTGAGGTGGCAGATACTTTCTGGGCAGGCTTGGACTCGACAAATTGCGAAATCATGTTGTCCATGATGAGGTAGTTGAGGGCATCACCGCCAAGAGTGCGGTCCCATCCGGCGCCGAGCGACTGAACCTCTTGGATAGTCTTATTGTACTTGCCAAAGTCCTTAACATTGCGGCTCTGGAACTTAAGCACAGTGGCGGTGGTAGAGCCAGCGCCCATGTCAAAAATCATGTGGTGTTCGGGCTTGCCGCCTTCGTTTATGTTGGGGAACTGGCGCGTTTTTTTGGCGTACTCGAGGCCAACGGCCAAGCCGTCACTTATAATGTCGAGAACCTTTAGGTTGGCCATTTCGGCGGCGAGCTGGAGGGAACGGCGCTCCTCTGTGGTGTAGAAGGGCGGAATAGTCATGACGACGGAGCGGACAGACGAAGCCTCGCCGGCGAGAGCCTCGGCGTTCTTCTGGACGCTCTGGAGCTCCATGGCGAGCAGCTCCTCGACCATCCACGACTCTTGTTCGGCGGTCAGGGTGTTGGTCTTAAAGGAGGAGGTGCCGCGGGTGATGTGCTTGTGCAGCTGCAGGGCTGGGTGACGCGCAGCGTATTCGGCAACAATTGTATCGTCAAAGGGCAAGCCAAGGAGGGTCTTGAGGTTCGGGTAGACCTCGCCAGGGAATCGGGCGGAGAGGGCGATGGCGTCGCTGCCATACATTCGCTCGGGGTACTGGCCTGGCTTGACGCCGCCGGGAGCCGGCTTAAAAGCAACGGCGGAAGTCTCTTTGCGTCGCGAGTCCTTGGTCAGGACGATGTCGAAAGGCACGCCAGGCTTGACAAGGGCGGCCTTGATGTACTCTGTGCCGAGATCGATGCCAAGGACAGCCGAGACAGCCATCACGTTAGCGGAGAAGAAGAAGACGGCTCCGAGGAGCGTCATAAGCGACGAGAGGCGTAAGCGCGCCATTGTGCCGCAAATGTTGTGGTGTGGTGTAGAAGCGGTGGCGGGACAAGTTGCGAAAAGGTGTCTCGTGTAGCCGTGGCTATCAGAAAGAATTATGCATCGGGACCAGCGAGGAAAACAGGGAAAGGGTAGGAAAGAGACTGGAAATCAGAAGATTCAGCAGACGACAAAGTCTAGATGACTCAATTAATACTCCAAAGAGGTGGGCGGGTCGTCCTCTTTTTTGTGTCCTTTGGTGATGCAGTAATGGTTGATGTGGCCAGAGAAGCATTTCGAGAGGACAGCTTGGAGCTCCACAGGAAAGCTCGGGGTAGCGCAGGTACCGAAGAGGACAAGTTGCAGAGTTTCTTGGTGCATACGGTACTAGCAAGGTACTTGGTACCTGCCTCTACGCTTTCAGAGCTGGTGCCACCAGGCTGCGCCACATGCCCTTTCGCCTGTAAGGCTGTGAGCTTCAGTGGCTTAACGTCTGCAAATAAGCATAATCGTTAAACCCGTCAAAATTGTCCGACGTGCATGCAATCTGTACGAAGTAAACGGAAGTGGAAGTCGGCTCTAGAAGACGCCAGCCCCAGATGCAATCATGGAATTGCCTCCCCAGTCCAAACTATTGTCTTGATACCTCCTTGATCGGGTAGCAGTCTCAATTGGAGCACTTCCGGGCCAAGCCTTCGCTCATCAAGTAAAAAGTCAACGTCTCTATCATCCCTCAAATCAAGCAAAGAGTCTGTCATACCAATTGACCCTGCTTGCTGCCTGTATTCTAGTCGACTCTGTAGCCTTCAACAAGCTACTTAAGTCTTCGACGTGACGGGTGCCTTGTTTCTCAACCAAATTGTCCTCGTTATGGCTCCAGAATCGGCCGAGGCCGTAAACGCCCCTCATCATTTCATATGTAGCCGTATTTTACATTAATTCAGCCGGCTCGTCTATACACGAGTTTGCCACCAGCCCTACACCAAGTTCTGGACACTTCATAGCCACCCTGGTGCTTCCTGCTGGCCCTTCCCAATCCTCCAAGATTCAGTGCCAAAAAAATCGGTGAAGACCGAAAACGCCGCGATGCCGTTGTGTACAAATTCCTCTACAATATAGAGAACGGTAGAATGTATCGCCTGACATACTATTCAGGTTGTAGCTGACTCGGCAAGTAGTTTACTGTCCCTCCTGACGAGGGGGTCGAGGGGCAGCACCTCCCGGGTTCGTGTTCCGATTGTTGCCTCTTCCCCTACCCCGACCATCACCGCGACCACCTCGGCCGCGATATTCTCCACGGCCGCGGCCACGAAAATTGCCACTTCCCTCACGGTCATGACGGCCCCTATTGCGCTGTACCGGATGGAAATCATCAGTCGTCTGCGCGTGTCCAGGAGCAGCCTATCACTAGTTAGAATACGATTTTGAATGGACTGAATAGATGTCAACTCACAGCGGTGCTCACTTCGGGCTGATCATCAGCCCAAGATCGACCACCTTGGGCCTCTACTGGTACAGCAGGTTCGGCGGCTGCATCCTGAGGAGCCTTGACATTCACCCATTCTTGCGAAATGGACAAGTCATTGCCATTAGCCAGCCCATTTGGAGTAGCTTCGATGATAGTCAGAGCCTCAGCGCCAGCTTCAATTCCCGCCACATTGGCCTCCGCCACATCGGCCTCCGCAACAGTGCTGGCCGCAGGAGCGGAGTCCTCCGTCCCCGTTTCCACCGTCTGTGTGGTTTCGGTATAACCTGTTGTAGTGTAGCCCTTAGCTAGCGCACCGATTTCAGAGTCTAGTGCCATGTCAGTAACAAGAGCAAATCAATATGCGCTGTCCGCTTACAAGTTGATTCCAGCGTCTCTCCGGGAACGCTGATGACTTTCTCGTCTGATCCCTGCAACAACTTCACCATGGCAGCTACAGCAGAGCTATCTCCAGAGTATATGGCGAGCAGGACACCTTCAATAGCCTGGGCTTGATCCGACTCCGTGTCCCTGCCTTCCTCCCGGCGGTATGCAGCTAAGCGGAGGAACTGTGACAACAGGAGGAGGTCGTTCTGGAAGCTCTGCTCAAAGGCCTGCTTGGCTTCCGCAGCCACTTCGGCCTTGACCTTGAGAATTGTCTTTTCGAACTCGGCCTTGTCAGCAGCAGCCTGGGCCGCATACTGGTCATGCACTCTCTGATATTGAGCAAGTTGCTCCTCGAGGAGCGCCAGCTGCGCCTGCAGATTAGGCTTCTTGATAATTTGGGCCTTCTGGTCGTTGTTGAGGATCTTGGCGGCAACCAGTTCGTCGAGGGTTTTGCCTTTGTGCTCAGCTAGAAGGGAATCGGTTTTCGTGGCGTTTACCTGGAAGTGGCCGTTAGCATTGAGTGGCAATGCAGCCAAGAAGGACACAAATCGCTTACAATCTTTTTGTTTATGTTGCGGATGTACCTTGACGACGCGTTAGTTCAGTCCTGAGCGATGCGAAAAGACATTACCGTGTGTGACACATACTTCTGCAGCTCCTTGATGTACGGGCTCTCAAAGCTGTCATCGGCCTTGTCCGCAGAGGCAGCACCAGATGCAGTGCTAGGAGCGGGAGAATTGGTGCGCTCGATGGCCTTGGCAGCCTTCTTCTTGGCCGACTTGGACATGGGCTGGGTAACAGTCGAGGCGGCCATGGCGATCGTTCGAAAGATGTCGTATAGCTGTATGAGTGTTTGTCTCAAAGGGGTCGACGGAAATGGAGGACGACAGTCGAATGGATAGATAGAAAAGGGTAAAATGACAATGCTCCAATGCGGCGATAGATGCGAAGACGGAGACGTGATATCACAAAGGCAAAGCAGTGGTAGCGGAAGAAGTGCAGGTTCTAGGGGTGAGGAGAAAAGTTCGATTAGTCGATGTGGAAGAGTGAAACTGACGGTGCGTTTAGCGGGTGGTGGTGCACTGGTGCCCGTTTGCTCAACGACAGCCGCCGCCCGCACACCGGGCAGTGGGGAGACGGGTTTCTAGAACCGTAGAGAAACACGACGGTTTGGGCATCAATTGGGCGCGAAATAAAGCGTTTGTTCTTTGATCATCATTCCATAGAGGCGGGTATCTAAGTTATTCTAATCGCTAGTAAATACTAAGGAATTAAATTCATCGCGCGTTGGCGAGGCGTCGGTGCCTGAATGTAACTGTTGAGGCAGTGTGGGCCTGATCTCGTGCGCACATCGGGGGTGATCATGCATTGCAGTAAGCAGATGCTGATTCTGCGACTCTTTAAACTTGCCCCGACTGATGTCAACCACGGCAGTTTCTCCCACCCATTGAGTTCGACATTTGCGCGACAATGCGCAACTGGACCAGTATCCCGATTATGTGGTGTCGCGGTCGAGTTATGAAGCCGTTCAAGATTGGGTTGCGAGGGGGTTGTGTGCTGTTCCCAGACTGTCGTCGGCGTTCGTAGTAGATGCCCTTCTGTTCGCGTATTTTTCAACCCTTGAACTTGGCAAGAATATCCTGAAATAGTAATCAGCAATTAATCGGGAGACAAGATCGTTGTCATGCGTACTCGGGTAGCCTTTTTGACACTTCGGGTGGTGAGACCTCTTTCGCCCGACTGCTTGGACTGAATGGCCGCTTCTTTCACCAGGCTGAACATCATGTTAGCAAGCTCGCAAACATGTCATTTACATACAAGTACCACCTTTCCATGAAGAGCACATAGTTAAGGTAGATCTGTCGCATGGTCAGCAGTGTAAACAAAAGGGATGCGCCAGGCTGCGTACCGACACGTCGGCGTCCCTCTGCAGTGTATGATTCGAGTGCGCCTTGATTATCTTCTTCAAAGTCGCTTTTGGATATGTTTTTGTGCCCATTTTGATACTGTCTTTCAGCGAGAGCTGGACGCGAACAGGATCGAAATTACGTCAATCCCCCGTCGCGTCCTAAGCTGTCTTGTCAGCTTGTGTGGGGCCAGCCTCGTGGAGGAGACGGTGCGAAGACGGGAACAGCACGGATTGCGCACCGTACCCCACCACCAATTCCTGAGCTCCTGGCTCAGGATGCTTCAGCATTAAGCAAGGCCAGCAAACGAGGCCCCGTTGGCTGCAGTATAGCTCCCAGAATGTCGTCATTACTACAAAGGCGCATGGTATGCAGCTTATACAGGTGCCGCTCTACCATTCTCATGGCTAACATGTGTTGCGCAGCTTTCCAAGGAGGAGGAGAACGCAGGGCAAGAAGTCGAGGTCCGTCGCGAGGATCAAGACAAGATCAATAGATTCAGCAGACTGCACCAAAGAGAACTCCTTCTCGAAGAAGAGCTCAAGGCAAAAAATGTTTGTTTCACTTGTTTGGTGGTGTCGGGCTTCTCACTGACGACGGCGCAACAGAAAGAAAAGGAAGAGCTAGACGACCTCTCGACGGAACTTGAGCTCGCCGACGAAGACGAGAAGATTCGGTATAAGACCCCAGCCAGTAGAAAATGCGCTGGGAATAGCCCTGTATTGACTGTTGTCGCAGATATAGAATTGGCGATGCGTTCTTCCACTTGCCGCTTGAACAGGCCCAAGAAATGCTGAGCACAGCGACCACGCGAATCGAAGAGGATACCGGAGCCCTGGAGGAGAAGATAAGCACCATCAAAGAGCAAATGACGGAATTAAAAGTCGATCTTTATGCTAGATTTGGCAAGCAGATCAACCTCGAAGTATAGAAGACGAATAATACAGAAAAAGATACCCTAGAACATATTACTCTGTTGCAATTTATGATCAGGGTCCTGATGCGGCAGCTATATACGGACAATTGGCATGGATTTGATTCACTGTTCGCGATGGCTTCGTTGCTTCGCGGGGCCGAAAGCGGAGTTAAGCACTAGGGGCTCGCACGCCGTCTTGTAACTCGCCTATAAAACATCGTGTGCTCGCGTGCCTCGACGACGTTAACACTGTCACTAAAGTAGAATTTCTCGCTGCATTTCACGATCTACTCCGTGCATAGATTACAAGTATTTTTTTTTAATCCTTGTGTGCGCTTGAATGCTTCTGTTCAGCGCTGCGTCCCGAGACCTTAAAAGTCTGGTGCCTGTCCATCACAAATTCGTATAACCTGCGCATAATTCCATCTCATTCGAGTTTGATTTGAAAGTTGAATAGAGGTCGATCGATTATCGCTACGACATGATAAGGTCTGGAGGTAGAGTCTCTTCCGGGGTCTAACGCGTGATAATGACGGATAAGCTTAAAGAACATAGTGTTTATCCCTCTATAGCTCAAGCCTATGCATTGAATGCCTGCTTTCCTTGCTCCTCCGACTCGATGGTTAGCTCCTTTGTCAATAGAGATGTCATAGCGCCCACCGCACCAAAAGCAGCAAGAACATAGAACACTACTCGGAAAGACTCTGTGTAGGCCCCCTGGACAGCCAATAAAGTTTCGTGCGGCATGGTAGTGCCTTTCAAACCGGGGATAAAAGATAGCGCATCTTTGGGGTTTAAATGCGGAATGTCGGAGATTGTGTTCCCGATAGATGCAATAGCTTGCCCAAATCTACTATTAAACGCCGTCGATGCAATAGCAAGACCGATGAGCGCGCCAAAGAGCCGAAAAGCAACAAGCATACCTACGGCCAGGCCTTGATCTTCCGTTTTTTCTGGGCTGGCTTGCATGGGTATGGGCAGGACGGTAAAGAGGGAGCCAATGCCAATGCCAGCAATGACTTGAAAGCTTGCGGTCATTGCCATGCCTTGCTCAATGTGCCAGAGCCCAAAGAGTCCAGTTCCGACAGTAAGGAGCACCCATCCAATCCAAATTTGCCACAAGTAACGACGTGAGTATTCCACCGCAAAGGCGGCAATAG
>NW_007930842.1:1209939-1212159 GCF_000280675.1 Beauveria bassiana ARSEF 2860
CCCTAGGATTAATTAAGTTTCAGCGATTCATTAAAGTGGGTCATCCAGCTAGTGCAAGAAGATCATTGGGCAATTCCGCCCCTTAACTCGCGCCCCTAAAAACATTAGTCAAGGCGTAGCAAACATAGCGGCGATCTCGGCACCATCCTTTAACGTGACCGGCGAAGATGTCTCCATAGGCGAGTCACAATACTAGGAGTCCCCTTGCTCCACGACTCTTAGAAAGCGCTCTCGAACACCCACCGTACTAAGCATTTGGGCAGAGAGCCGACAACCGAACTGCCACGAGCCCGAGCGCAACAGGCACGGCTAGAAGATTTGGTACTGCAAACGCTGCTCCTACTCTTAAGCTGCCTATAATAGAGTACGAAGCCATCTCCGGGACAAGCACTGCATATGGATTGCTGAACAACAAACAGCTAAGAAGCTTGGCCAAGACATTGCTATCGACAGGCTGTTCAAGCAACAAGCTGCAAGACAAGAAGGCCACGATATTGAACAAGATAGGCACCTTCAAGCTGCTATCCATGAAGAGGCGTACAACTAGGCGTTAGTCAACCTTATTACTGTGCATAGCTTGTTGTATAGCCTTGTTGAGTGGCTAGAATGGTATGCCGTACTTCATACTGTTAATTGCATGGCGCAGGCTATAGTCACGTAGAGCTAGGGGCAAGTCCTGAGGCTTTTGGAGGCTAGCTTTTCGTCCCATCGCGAGGCTCTAGCATGCAATATTGCCGCTTCTGTCACTTAGATACATTTTACTATCGACACCTGGTCCTCTCCTAGTTAGCATGGTCTTCTTGCTATTGTAGCCTACTTCATCAACGACGAGAGTAGGCAGCTACGCAAGGCTTTGCTTGCCCTACGAGAGCTTAAAGGTGCACACAGCGGCGATTCCCTAGCAGAGATCTTTACGGAAGTTATTAATTCATACGGGATGCGCGACAGAATTGGCTACTTTACCTTGGACAATGCATCCAACAATGACACCATGCTGCGCGCTCTCGCTAATACCTTCGGCTTTAACCTAGCTTACCGCTGGCTGCGCTGCCATGGCCATATCATTAACCTAGCCGTGTAGGCATTCTTGTTTGGGAAGAACAAGGATACTTCCGATAAGGCGATGCGTTAGGTGATAATGCTGTCCCGTAGGGAGCATGACGGCGTGGGCAGAAGGGCTGAAATAGCGCAGTCCTAGCGATAACACGGGCCTCTTAGGATGCTGCACAATCTAGTGGTATGGATTCGCTTATCGACGCAACGGTATTAGGCTTTCGTGTAGGCAGCTGGATGTATGATCCTGCAAGACAATTTAACAAGATAGAACTTATAGTACCGTATAATCCATGTTGCTCTTAGCCTTCGAAAGGAGGTCAACAGTTTCATCGATAATAGATACTCCGATAGTGATATTAGACTTGATTATCTTTATCTAGGGTATTAGCAGGAGCTATAGGAGCTACACTCTTTTCTAGAGCCGTTTTACGAAGTAACTAAAGATACTTAGTGGGATAAGTCTTCATTAGATAAAGTGATTTGCTCTATGGACTTTTTTGTTATGCACTATAAGGCTGTTATGAAGCGGTATTAAGGCAATGTCACAATGACTAATCGAATTATGACGAGTTGGTACAAATTCGACGATTACTACACCCGAACCGATGATAGCCCGGTCTATGTAGCTGCCATTCTACTTTACCCTAGCCTCTGGATGGTGCATATGATAGAAGCGTGGAAAGACTAAGCTCAGTATATTGAACCGGCGATCCGAGCTGTGCGTACACTATGGGAAGACTTTAAGCTAGACAAAGAGCCTAAAGTTAAAGAAGACCTATCTGCTTACGAGGCGTATAAGAAACGAATCTATTAGTCCTCCTCTACTCACGATGAGTTCGATCGATTTATTGAGGGGCCCGCTTTGCTAATTGGAGCATCCTCTGCCCTGTCTTGGTGGCTTGAGACTACTTAAAAAACATCGTATCCTTCGCTTTAACTCTTTGCCATAAGTATTTTCTCTATACTAGCGATGTCGGCGGAGGCCGAGAGAGTGTTTAGTGGGGCAAGGCGTACTGTTTCCTGGGATAGAACCCGGATGTCTCCGAAGATGCTGGAATGTATAGAGTGTCTGAAACACTGGATTAGTAACGGCCTTCTTAATCGGCCATTTTCACGTTCAGACCCGTTTGGGATTGAGCTAGATACTAATGAAGCCAAAGTAGT
>NW_007930842.1:1212259-1263816 GCF_000280675.1 Beauveria bassiana ARSEF 2860
GGGCAATAGCTGTAAACGCCATGAGAACGGCGAAGAACGGTATGAGAGATACGGCAGAATCGAGGGGTGACTTGAGAAGGATTGCCTGAAAGTAAAGCGGCAAGTAGGAAATTAGCGTGTAGAGCACGAGGCCGTGGATAAAGCTTCCTGCCAATGTGGCAGCGGCAGTACGGTTTCGAAAAATGCGGTGTGGGAACATTGGCTCTGCAGGCTTCGACTCGTACCAACCAAAGAATACCAAGACGAGTACACCAATGATCAATGGAACAATTGTCCTCCAAGAGCCCCAGGGGTACATGGCACCAGCCCAACTGAGGGGAAGCGTGAAGAGGACAGCACCGGTCGTGAACAGCCCGATGCCTGTCCAGTCTACTCTCGCCAGCTGCTGCCGGAAAGTATCGGGCATGGGCTTCAAACGGAGACAGAAAATTGTCAGAGGCAGACAGATACCGACAAGCGGAAGATTAATCCAGCCAATCCACCGCCACGTAGCGTACTCGCTGAAGACGGCACCTAGAATTGGACCCAGGACAGTGCCCAGTGCCATGGGAACAGAGAGCATGCCGATGTAAAAGGCTCGCTCCTTGAGCGTGGTGATGTCGGCAATTATAACCTCATTGAGAACATCGATGCCGCCGCAGCCCAGCCCCTGGATGGCACGGCCGAGGATGATGACGGGTAGGGACGGCGCAACAGCAAAGACAATGGAGCCAACAAAGAATAGAAAAAAGGCGGCATAGAGCGGGATCTTGCGGCCGAGAATGTCGGAGAGGGTGGTATAGATTGGTTGAACAATGGTGACCAGGAGGAGAAAGGCAATGTTGGCCCAAAAGGCCTCGAGCGTGGTGCCGTTGACTTCTTTCGTGATGGTCTGCCATGCGAGGAGAGATTTACGTCAGTTTCTGTACATGTGCGCGAAAAACCTTGACGCGAGCAGGAACTCACAGGGAGAGCGACGGCGAGAGCAGTGGCATCCACCGACACGATGAAGACCATGATGAGCAGCGACAAAAAGGCAAGATGGAATCGCAACGGCTTATTAAGCTTGTCTCTGAGGGTTGGACGAGTGATTTCAGTGGCATCATCTTCTGTCGAAGCCTCATGCTTGGTATCGACGCCGACTGCATCATGCTGGCCCATTGCTTTCTCAATATGACCCGAGACTAGATTGTTCGTCTGAGGGACATTGTCCTCGGATGCCTGCTGCATGTTGACTTCTTAGTATGACGGGACTCGGCGCATATGTACGAGCGGCGTTTGACAGCAGGTTACTTGTACTGCTACGTCTGGCACCTGAAGTAGTGCGCAGTTTGGTAAGTATGTGCCAGAAGCGACAGGCGCGTTCCTTGGAAAAAACTTTTGCACAACGGCTTGTCTTTTCTCCCTCAAATTGTCGCTACTACCAAGCCATGTAAATAAGAAATACTACGATTCAAACGATTGTTGTGATTGTGTAACTGGCTTATAAATCAACGGACGGATGCAATCAAACAAGGCTGGCTGCCAAGCGCGGGTTAATTAAAACCAGCGGTGGCACTTGTATGAGCGACAAAGAAAATAGGTGCATTTTCGCACCGGATTAGCTATTAATGACAACTCTTTCCTTTATGTAGTACACTAGAGTCCATCTATTGTAAGAGAAACTTTTTTTTTCGTTGAATATCTGCTGCTGCAAGAATAAGAGCCTTGTTTGGTGTAGCTGCGTATGCAACGATCCGTCCCGTCAAACAGATGTACTTGTTCGTACCCTCTGCGGGACAGAATCAAGGTGCTGCATAAATAGGTGCTTATATTCTTGGCGTGGCATGACCGAGAAGCGGGCGTAAACGAGTATATCACCAGTGATTGGTTCCTCGGATACCGAAGATCCGCGCAGGGTGAATCAAATATGGCATCCGAAGTAATTTTTACGATCTACTCATGGTCTGTTCTTTGACCCATAGTTAACTAACGCATCTCTGCACTAGTATTAGTGTGATGGGTCATGCGGCCGCACTAGTACGGAGCTGAACCGTGAATCGTCCGTGATCGGAATGGCCGGAATGGAATTTTTCTCATTAGGCTTCAACTTGCCGCAAACACTCTGCCTGCGTTGTTTTTTGGTGCAGCTGCAATCATCAGCACGGGGCGAATGCCTAGATGTGTGTTGCCTTTTTTAGGTAGGTAGGCTCTCGTGAACAAGCATGCGCAAAAATGTATCGTCTATTCATGATTGCAGCTAGCTGCGTCTTGTCTGTTTGCTCGCATCTAATTCTGTTCTCAGGTCAACTCTTATCTTGAAAGCCGTCGTCGCAAAAGGTGGAATCGCTCGGCAAGGGCTTCGAGATGGGCGCAGCCGCCAACGCTTTGCCTCGCATGTTCGTGCCGGTATTGCTGTTGCCCACCCCTTGCCCGGCAAGCTCGATCCAGCTCCATTAGTCGTCCCACTGTCATCAGGCTCGCGTCCAGCCCCTCTTCTAGCCGTCGGGTCCACCGACGAACCTTGTCCTCATCCCTGTGCGGAGACGCGGTCGCAGGGTGGTAGCTGGAAATCAGGTCGTTGAGGCTGTCGAGGCGCTCCAGGATCGAGTTGCTGGCTGCCGTGCCCGACGCCTCTGCGGCCGTCTTCCAGTTGAAGGCGTCGAGCGACTCGATGCCCACTTCCATCAGCTCTGCGACTTGGTGCAGAACCACTGGGAACAGCATCAGGCAGCGCGGGTTGTCGCTGTGGTGATGCAAGCCTATCAATCCGTTTAGCGCCACGCTCGCCTTTTGAATAGTGCCTAGCAGCATCTCTAGCGATTGGGACTTGTTTGCAAGTGAATCTTCGACGATGTTGATGATCTGCGTGGTCATCAGCACGCCTTGGACTCCCAGAGGCCCTTGAACACCAAGTGGCTTGATAACGTTGCTCCATCTACGATGCGGTGGCGAGCTGCCGTGGCTGGCGCCCCCAAGATTAGCTTGATCTGGTGTCAGCGAACCGCTGCTGCAAAAAGAGTACTCTGCCAATCTGTCCATGTTGATGTTATTGGGACCCGCGTCCGGTGTGTGGAGGAGCCCAGAGAAGTCGCTTGTAAATGCTGCCCACTGAGGTTCGCTCGTCGCCCCGCTGGCTTCGTAAGTGTTGTAACGATCGGAGCCGCCATCATTACCCGCCGCGAAGACGCCCTCTCCATCGGATGTCAAGTCTCCAAGAGGAAACGAAAAAGCATTTTCCGCTGTGCGAGATGGATTTGGGGACAGACTGACTTCCGACAGGCGAGCCGTTTCTCCCTCCATGGCGCTACTTTGACGTGGTTCTCTCGGCAAAGGAAGAATAGAGCGTGGGTATTGCGGTTTCTTGATTTCCGTCGACGAAGTCGTCTTTTGCCATCTCGGCACACGACCGGCCATTAAAACTAAGTATCTGCAGTCTAACTCGAGCTTTGCGCACCGTATGCAACCCGTCTTCTCTCCCGAGCACTTGACCTGTCCGTTTGCATAGTTAGCATACGTAGGTGCCACGTAGTGAATGAAGCATGCGCGGTAGCTTTGCTTGTCGCTCGTGATGCTACTCCGACCAACCTTTGCAGAAGTGCATTCGACACAAGAATTGCGTAGACGCGGGGGCTTTCCTCCCGTTGACATGCTCTACAGAGTCACCGACTTTGCAATGAGGCGGTACACGCCCTTGCTGATACGTTGATGCTGATGAGACCAGAATAAGACAGCCTCGGGCTTACATGGACGGTGTCCCCAGTGAGCACACAGTGCTGCACGACAGATACCCCCACGCTATATGTAATAGAGAGAAGTATACGTAATTGTGGAAGGATGTAGTATATATCTTGAAGAAAATGAGATGAAGATTATATTATTGCCTAGAGGCATGTTTAAGCTGAAGATGATCAGGCCTTACCACAGCGCTCTTTGAAATACTTTGTTCATAACTGGTCGAGCTAAACTTTTAAAAGACCCTTTTGATGACTAGTTCGATTCTGTGACAGGCTGACGCCACCAAAGTACGCAACACTGCCACAGTTGTTACTTAATTACACCATCAAAGCCGGGCGCGCACTGCATGAACACGGCTAGGCAAGGCCAAGCCCGTGGCATTTGCATGGAGATTTTTTTTTTGTTATAATCCACAGACGAGATGGCGTATACTTTGTAGTAATAATTCTTCTAGCCTAAATGAGACCTTCTTTCCTAGCGGGTAAAATATGCAAACATTTGTCCATATGTTGTACAGAGCTACGCTGTTAGTGCAGCGCATAGTACTGACATGGAAATTCTTAACGATCGTTACCTTGGACGGGCCTGAGGCTGTACCGCAGATCTTCGGAATTCGGTCCTATGCGACCGACAAGCTCCTGTCAGCCGGCCTCAAACTCATCCGTGCATCCCTTGCAACTTGCCCACCTCGCTCTTGCCTAACGCTTTGCAGCTTTAACATCAATGACTTGGCGTGCCGCACCGGGCAATCTTCCCTTGTCTCTGCTTTCCTCAATTTCCATCATCTCTGTCGCCCACTCACACAGGCAAGACGCAAGCTTCTCAACTTCAGCCTCAGTGTTGTGTGCATGGAACACCACGCGCAGCCGATTCATGCCTCGCGGTACCACTGGGTAATCGATGGGGAAGCAGTTAATACCGGACAGCTGAAGATGCCAGCAGAGGTAGACAGTATACCGCTGCCGCGTCATGATGGGGACCACATGCGTGACGTGCGTTTTGCTCTCCCAGTCCTCCATGTTGGGAATTTTGAGCATCCCCTCATCGCTCGCCTCTTCCCAGACAGGGTTCATCTCGAGAGCGCGAAAGAAGTGCCTGACTAGGTTCTGGATCTGATCTTGAAGCTGCATCGTGCAGAAACATCATCGTTAGCTCCGGCTGTTTGTTGTCTTGTTCGCACCCGATCCCATTGCTGTGAGGCTGTACGGCTTACGCACTCAAGGCTTGCAGTTTCCTTGGCATCACTCCATGCCCCCTTTGCATGCCCCCTTTACACTGTCATATGTCTACCAATCACTGTGGGCTGTGTTCTGGAGCGCAAACTCACATGTTGTGTCTGGTTCGTCATGAGCAGCTTATAGCCTGCCCGAATGGCGGCCACCATTGGGAATGATGGTGCGGTAGAGTACATGAACCCTCGCGCGAAATTGATCAGTGTGTCGCGCACGGGCGCTTTGCACACCACGGCGGCTGTAGCATCACTATCAGTATTGTTCCAGAAAAGGAAACCCTCAGCGCCCACCCACCATCCCATCCATTCTTGCAGCTTTGTGGGGTGTGGAATCTGGTACTTCACGTTGCATCGAGAACTTACCTCCCGTACAGGCCATGGCCTTTCCGTAAGTGTGCATTCGGATAGCGACCTTGTGAGCGACGCCAATGTAATCAACAAAGCCGCGGCCTTGTCGGCCGTAAACTCCAGTGGTGTGCGCCTCGTCGACTAAGAATTGTGCGTTGCCCTCGGGAAACAATTCGTCCGCAACCTGCAGCAACTCCTTCAGTGGCGCTACGTCCCCGTCCATACTATACATGGATTCGAGAACGACAAGCACTGAGTTCTTGCCCTCTTTGATCCGTTGCTGCGATTCCCGCACTTGTACGAGAGTCTCACGGAAGCTGTCGACATCGTTATGACGGAACGACATCTTACACGGCGCCATACTGCCCTGCATGCCCTCATGCAGGCTGGCATGAACGAGCTCGTCATAGACAATGGCATCACCAGGTCGCGGGATGGACAACATGATGGCTACGTTTGCTTCAAATCCGGAGTGGAACAGAAGTGCTGTATCCGCCTCGTGGAAGTCGGCAATGATGGCTTCTGCTTCCTCGATGTACGCATTGTTGCCATTTAGCAACCGGCTGCCGCCTGCCCCGAGCCGAAACTTCGGATGTGCAGCCAGCTCATCCAAGAAAGGCTGTCGGATCAAACCACTGTGCGTGAGACCTAGAAAGTCCAGTGTCGAGAAATCGATGCTACCTGGCGCTGGCTCGCTGGTGCGCATGTAAAACACAGCCTGCTCTGCACGGCGTGTGTCAAGCTGCTCCTCCAGGTTGCGATAAAATACGGACTGCCCCCGTAGGCCTGGTGCTTTGGCTGGGGCGTCCGGAAACCACTGCGCGAGAAGTTCAGCATTGGCCATGACGAATCAGAAGTTAGCTGTTAATAATTGCAAGAATGCCCTTTTTGCTGCGATTGAGGTTTGGGAAGAAACTTTGCGACAAGCACGACTGTATTTGGTCTGCCAGCTTACACGGTGACTGGGAATACCGTAAGTTATAACGTTTTATGCTTTTGGCTTTTCCATGATCCTATGGTTGTACGTAAATACGCTGTGTCTTCATTGCGAGCAGCTGACATCGGAGCAATTGAACGATCCCTTCTACGCCATTATCCGATCTTCTGCTTCAGTTTTTGCTAGCCTTGCTTAGCTTCATTCGGCATCTTGTCTCTGCCGCCATTGGCAGATTCTATGGTGCTATCGTACAGCTTCCTACCTTGTTACCTACTTATTCTACTTCGGTATCCGAGCTACCGCAGGTATTGGCCGAAACTACTCTATGCTCGGCTCTTATGTGCAGACAGACCCGCCAGGCTTACGAACTTATTGATTACAGATGCGCCACCGGCCAATCTGAAGCGTATGGTAAAAAACATTGTGTAGACCTGAATCTCTGAGGTCGACTCACTGGCGTGATTATCGGCATGCCAAGCTATGCATCGGCCGGAGAATTCGCCCAAAACAGCTTCAAGGCGAAGATGGTGTTCAAACCTCTCGGAAAAGTATGTTGTCTCAAAGACACTGGCGCTTACTCTTTGCAGCCTCTTCTTTGATGTTCACCACTTTCACACTAAGCTATAAGCAAGACGGATCAAACTGCGATTTCCTGGGGGGTTTTTCGTTTCGTTACCTCTGTTGAGTCATCACACTTATTTCTGCCCACAAATCTCGTTTGAACTCTACTTCATTACTGAATTCTACGCGAAGATGCCGGGAGTACTGAAGATTCATGACTCGGGTAGCCAGTCGCCGCTGCAAAGCTATGCCGTTAGCGAAACAAGCAGTGCAAACGGAAATGCGGCGAAAGATCCCATAGCCATTTGCGGCATGGCATGCCGGCTCCCTGGTGGCATCGAAAACCCCGAACAACTGTGGACTTTCCTGACCAACAAACAAGATGGTCGATCTCGAGTACCAGAAAGCCGATATAACACGGATGGTTTCTCCTCGACACGAAGCAAGCCGGGAGCAACGAGGACGGATTATGGATATTTCATTGACGACAATCTACGGGGCTTTGATGCCTCGCGTTTTCACATGTCTGTGAAGGAGCTGGAGCGTTGTGACCCACAACAACGCTTGCTCCTTCAAGTCTCTCAAGAGTGTATCGATGATGCTGGCGAGATGGGCACTTCGGGAAGGCGCATAGGTGTGTATGTCGGTGACATGCAACGCGGGTGGTCCGACGTCTACGAGAAGGAAACACAGAACTATGGCACGTACCACTTGCTGGGTCTTGACGACTTTGCTCTAGCCAACCGTGTGTCATACGAGATGAACCTCAAAGGACCTAGGTATGTTTTTTCTACGAACTTAGGGAGCAAACACACTGGATTCAGCTAACAGCATATCCAAGTGTCACTGTTCGTACGGCCTGTGCATCTTCACTTTCAGCTTTGAGTGGCGCATGCAGAGCTATTGCCACTGGAGAGTGTGACGGTGCCATCGTGGGTGGTGTCAGCATCATCATGGGCCCTACCACGTCAATTCAAGTTGGCGAGCAAGGCGCTCTATCCCCAGATGGCTCGTGCAAATCTTTCTCTGCAAATGCAAATGGATATGCAAGAGCAGAAGGCGTGAGCACTATTTATATTAAACCTCTGAGTGCAGCCCTACGTGACGGCAACCCTGTGCGAGCCATCATTCGGGCGGCGGCTACCAGCCACAATGGACGCGCAGGCGGTATCACCGCTTCCAACACTGCGGCCCAGCAGGAACTGATCAAGCATGCATATAGCATGGCTGGAATAGATGATATACGGGAGACGGCATTCGTCGAATGCCATGGCACAGGTACACCTGTTGGTGACCCTGCTGAAGCTGAGGCCGTTGGGTCCCTCTTTGGTGGTGATGACGGCATCTACATTGGCTCAGTCAAAGCAAATCTGGGACACTCTGAAGGCGCATCAGGATTGACTTCAATCATCAAAGCAGTACTATCACTTGAGCACAACTCAATTCCACCAAACATCAAGTTTGATGTTCCGAACCCGGCGATTCCGTTTGCCAAATACAACATTACGGTCCCGACAGACACTATGCCTTGGCCTGAGGATCGTAAGAAGAGAGTCAGTATCAACAACTTTGGCATCGGTGGAGCAAACTCGCACGTCATCCTCGATTCGGCAGAGCTGTTTGAAGCCGGGCAGCAGTTGGAAGAGGCGAATGACCACCCACACCTGCTAGTGTACTCTGCAGCGACATCCGAATCGCTGTCCTCCATGGGCAAGAGCTATGCAGAGTACCTGAACAAGCACCCTGAGCGCATCCAAGATGTTGCCTATACACTTGTTCATAAAAGGCAGAGTCTGAAACACCGTGGGTTTCTCGTTGCTAGCCGTGACAGCCCGGGAAGCCCGTCCATACCCACTCCGTCGTCGTCCGGCGGCTCTGAAATGAACATCGTCATGGTGTTCACCGGCCAGGGCGCACAATGGCCCCAAATGGGCCGTGACTTGCTAAAGTCAAACGAGAACTTCCGAAACAGCATCCAGAGAATGGACTTGGAGCTGAAAAGAATTGGCGGTGCAGATTTGAACTGGACTATAGAGGGCGAACTCAAGAAGACGGCAAAGCGCAGCCGTGTCAACCTTGCGGAATTCTCACAGCCGCTATGCACTGCAGTACAAGTGTCTCTCGTTGAATGCTTCAAGGCCATCGGGGTCACTCCCAGCGCCGTTGTCGGCCACTCGTCCGGTGAGATTGCTGGTGCCTATGCCGCTGGCGCCTTGACTCTAGAAGAAGCAATTACTGCCGCCTATCATCGCGGTGCTGTTGCTGAGAAACAAAACAGAGAAGGTGCCATGGCAGCCATCGGTCTCTCTTGGAACGACGTGAAGCCGTTCCTCATCCCCACTGTTGGAGTAGCCTGCGACAACTCTCCAAATAGCGTGACGATTTCTGGCGATGCAGACAAGGTAGCTGAAGTCGTGCAAGCGATATCTTTAGCGATGCCGGATGTGTTGGCTCGTTTGCTTAAGGTTGACAAGGCTTACCACTCCTACCACATGGCTGAAGTCGGTCCTGTTTACTTTGATCTTGTCGGTGAAGGACTTGGCAGCCGCGAACCCCGTGTACCGTTCTTCTCGTCAGTGGAAGGCAGACTTTTGAACAAGACGGAATTTCTTGGAGCCAAGTACTGGCAAAAGAATCTTGAGAGCCCTGTTTTGTTCAACGCCGCGGTATCTGCAGTTGCTGAGACCCCGATTGGCCAGAATGCTATATTCCTTGAGATTGGCCCTCATTCTGCTCTTTCTGGGCCGGTGCGACAGATTCTTGCCAAGCATAAAGCAGTATCGCAAAGTCCATATGTAGCGGCCATGCTTCGTGGACAGCCATGCACAGAGTCGCTGCTTTCAGCATTTGGAAAGCTCTACACTCTTGGAGCTTCTCTTGACTTGAAGCGCTTGTATCCGACCGGAGTGACTCTGCGAAACTTGCCGACATATCCTTGGAATAACTCGAGGGCTTACTGGCACGAGACGCGGGTTATGCGGGAGTGGCGAGAACGCCGCTTCAAGCACCACGACGTCCTTGGCCTTCGAACCTTAGAATCGACAGACTTTGACCCCGTCTGGCGTAATTTGTTTCATCTGGACAATGCTCCATGGGTACGGGACCATGTGATTAATGGAGATGTCGTTTTTCCTTTTGCGGCGTACATTGCCATGGCGGGCGAGGCAATCCGTCAGATTACCGGCACCGGCCACGGGTTTCAGCTCCGGGACGCGACTGCAACGACGGCACTCGTTGTTCCAGATGACAAACCCGTTGAGCTGATTACGACTTTTCATCGCGTCGACTCTACCAGTGCTTGGTGGCAGTTTTCCATTGCTTCCCACAACGGGGGCACCTGGGTACGACATTTTCACGGGGCAGCCGCTACTCTCGACGAACCTCTTGGGCAGGCAACGGTGACTGATGATCTGCCGCGAAGCGTAGACTCTGTGGAGTGGTACGAGATGATTAGCCGCACTGAATTCGAGTTTGGTCCCGCTTTCCGATGTATACAGGACCTGAAATCGTCAACCCGAAGCCCAAGTAAGGCTCAAGCTACAATTCGAAACTCTACCACCGACGAAGAGTCCAATTACTACATGCACCCAACCTCCATGGACAATGTGTTCCAGCTGATCCCTGTCGCTTCGCTGCACGGATTGTCCAGGAAGCTGAGTCTCAACATCGTCACTTCCATTGCTTACCTCAGTGTCGCCCCGTGCGCCACCAACTTCAGCGCTGGTGCCGTCAGCCGCACTCTTGAGAATGGCACACTTGTTGGAGAATGTGAGGGTTATTGGAACGGTAGAAAAGTCATCAGCGTTTCTGGAGCGAGGATCAATGTCATGAACCACCGGGGCGAATCCGACTCACACGCAGCTGCCCGGCCAGTTTGGGCTCCTCATTTTGACTTTGAGCGTCTGAGGGAGCTGGCGGACCAGAAGCATGATGGAAGTGGTTTTGCTACGGAAGTCAATGAAATTACCGACCTAGCCCTTCTATCCATCGGTCGCTCTCTTGCTACATCATCAACAGCATTACAAAGCTTGGACGTGTATCGAGCCTGGGTAAATCTACAGCTAGGAAGCGGCCTCCAAAGTACGCTCAGCGACGACGAACTATTCGAAAAACTTGGGAAAATGGTCGACGAACTTGGCAACTCATCAGTCTTTCCCCTGGCGGACGCCATCAAAACAACAGCCACTGCCATTCGCGAAGTGGCCACGAAACAGGGTGCTGGCACTAAAAGTTTGGAAAGTCTCACTGTGCGCGACCAGATCTCTCCTCTTATCGGCCAGTTTGACTTGTCCGCCGTTCTTGCGTCTCTAGCCCACACAAAGCCGAATCTTCGCATCTTGGAGATAAATGCAGGCTCTGGGTCATTGACCTCGCAGTGTCTGGACAGTCTCCACGGGCGATACTCGGCGTACGCTTTTACAGATGCCAGCAGAAACCTGGTTAATGAGGGCAAGATGCGCTTTGAAGGTGTTGCGAATATGGATTTCAAGATGCTGGACATTAGCCAAAGCATTCAAGACTCTGAGTTTGCTGAGGAACAAGACCGATTCGACCTCATCATTGCCATTGATGCAGTACATCGATCAAACGACCCAGTACGATCCTTGAAAAACATTCGCACTCTCCTCCGCCCCAATGGCCGCCTGATCCTTCAAGAGCTGGCTGCTACAAAGGACGCGCGCTGGGTAGACCTGGTAATGGGCACCGCACAGTCTTGGTGGACTGCGACAAGGGACTCTGCAGCACAGTTGCAACGTTTTGATGAGAAGGGGTGGACTGATGCCTTGGACAACGCTGGGCTCGAAGTTGACGACGTCATAGCCGCCGAGATTGGCAATCCTTTCCACACGAACAACCTGTTCATCGCGAAGCCAAAGGTTGCTGTGAAGAGCATTGCCAAGCATGAATTGTGCGTCCTGACTGTTGACCTGAGCCACGATGTTGCAGAGATGAGCGCCAGACTGAAGCAAAGAGGCTACAATGTCGAGCAGATTACGTTGCAAGATGAACCGCCTGCAAACAAGGACGTTATTGCACTCTGTGATGAAAAGAGTTGCTTCTTCTCAAGCATGTCTGCAGAGACCTTTCAACTGTTCAACAGATTCACATCGAGACTGGAAAGCTCTGGCCTATTATGGGTATCGCCACTTTCCTTCCGCAGAGCAACAACTCCTGATTACGCTCAAGTGGTTGGGTTTGGACGATCGATCCGAGCTGAGCTCGACATTGACTTTGCAGTCTGTCAGACTGAAACAGAATTTGCCAATGACCTGGTTCTTGATGTCATGGACTATTTCACAATGCGCAATAAAGACGGCGCTTGGCAGGCCTCTACTGATGCTACACCAGAGATGGAATTTGCAATCTACAATGGCAGCGTCCACGTTGGACGGTACTATCCATTTTCGCTTGCAGAAGAACACTTGACTGCCGAAGAGGATGATAGAGCAGTTCTGAGAGCTGGGCGCCAGGGTCGCCCGGCCGAGCTTGAGTGGCAAAGCTACCCTGCCGTCGAGCCCAGCCGAAACAAGGTAGAGATTACAGTATTTGCATCTGGACTGAATCAAGTGGTAAGTCCATGTTCAACTGCACCATGTTATGCACACGTCCGTCCGTGCCGAACTAACCGAAAATTCTTCTTTTAGGATGTATCGCTGGCCTTGGGCTCCGCCAAACAACAAGAACAAGCCACGTTCGGTCTCGAGGGCGCTGGTGTCATTCATCGGGTTGAAGACGGCGTCACCGAATTCCAGGTCGGTGATCGAGTCGCCTTTCTTAGCGAGGATAGCATGTCTACATCTGTCATTGTCCATCAGAAATTGGTGGTCAAGATACCCGAAAGCACTACCCTCGCAGAAGCTGCTACGATCCCTTATACGTACAGCAGCGCAGACTTTGCTCTAGTCGGGCTCGGCGGGCTAGTTGGCGGCCAGTCAGTCCTGATACACGGGGCGTATACTCATCTAGGTCTTGCTGCATTGCGCATGGCGCAAGTTTTGGGCGCCGAGATTTATGTGACTGCAGATAATAGCACAGCCGAGACGCACGGCCTAGCTGAAGAGCGCATCTTTGATGCACGCAAGCCGTCATTCGCCGATGATCTGATCCAGGCAACTAGAGGACGTGGTGTTGACATGCTACTCAACGCTGCCTCACTTGCCGGCAACACTGGGCGACAGGTGTGTCGTTGCGTGGCGGACTGCGGCAGCGTGATCGATATGTGCTCGGGTTCGTCCAGCGACTTTTATGACATCTTGAACAGCAAGGGCGCCTCGTACAGGATTGCGGACTTGCGTCGTCTTTGCTCCGCAAAACCTGATGCCGCGGCGACCCATCTTCGCTCGGCGATGGGCTTTTACCTGCATGGCGCCGTCAAAGCGAAGAGTCCCCCCAAAGTTTTTGCCGCCAAAGATGCCGCCGAGGCATTTGCGCACATGCTTGATCATCCGTTTGACAGTAAAGCTGTCGTGGAGATTCGGAATGAGCTCGAGGTCGCTCGCAGGCCTGCCGCGAGGCCTGAAATATCCGTCGTGCAGCGTGAAAGATACCTCAAACTGGACAGTCACGGTTCATACTTGTTGGTAGGTGGTTTTGGAGGTTTGGGACGCCAGGTTGCAATCTGGTTGGCCGAGAACGGCGCCGGCAATATCATGTTTCTGTCTCGGAGCGCCGGTACAGAGTTGAGCCACCAGCAGCTCATTGCAGAATTAGTGTCGATGGGTGCGGGCGTCCAGGCACTCCAAGGTAGTGTCACTTGCATGCAAGATGTGCGCCAAGCCATTCAGCAAGCCGCACTCCCCGTCAAGGGCATAATTCAAATGTCCATGGTACTGCGCGACACTGCCTGGGGCGCCATGACGTTTGACGACTGGGTCGCAGCCTCTGAGCCAAAGGTGCGCGGAACGTGGAACTTGCACAATGCATCCCTGGAGGCTGGCGCGTCGCTGGACCTGTTTGTCATGTTTAGCTCCATTGCAGCCGTGGTGGGCATGCCAGGCCAGACAAACTACGCTGCCGGAAACACATTTCTGGACGCGTTTGCCCAGTATAGAAACGACCTTGGTCTCGCGGCGTCGACCATCAACGTCGGAGTCGTCGAGGACATGGGTGTCGTTGCGCGAGACCCTTCCCTGCTGACGGGCTTCAAGAGCATGGACTTTGTTACGGTGCGCGCCTCGGATGTCATTAGCGCCTTGTCGCTCGCCATCAAGAAGCCGTCTCCCAAGGCCAGCCGTACATATGACGGGAGCCGCGCCTTTGTCGACCCGGCCGCCTTTGCCATTGGTCTGGGGTCGACTACTCCTCTGTCATCGCCGGACAGCCGCGCCCTCTGGAAAAGGGACGTGCGCATGGCCATGTACCGCAACCGCAGGGACGCAGACGGCGGCGGCGGCGGCGGACAGGGGGGCTCCCGCAACGACGGCCTCCGGGCATTTCTGTCGTCGGCGCGGTCCGACAAGGCAGTGCTGGAGGCACCCGAGGCGGCGACGCTCCTCGCGCAGGAAATCGGCACAAAGGTGCTGAGCATGCTCGGTAAGCCGGTGGACAGCCTTCGAACAGATTTGAGCCTGTCGGATATTGGCATGGACTCGCTTGTGGGCATCGAGATGCGCAAGTGGTGGAAGGGGACGTTTGGCTTTGAAATTAGCCTGCTTGAAATGTTGGGTATGGGAACGCTGGAGCTGCTGGGCAAGCACGTCATTGCCAACCTAATGAAGCTATTCCACGAGAGGTAAATGTGACCTTGAGTCACTAGAGCTGGGGCGGAAATAATTGCATTTTCTGCTTATTTTTCCTTGTACTTTTCGCTTTATTTTGTGTATTTATCTGGCCGTTTGTTTTTCGCTGAAGAAAAAAAAAGAAGGATATCCTGTCGTAGCGCAGAAGAGTACGGACGCACGGATGGTACTCAGTAATGAGACAAAGCGGGGAGGCGAGAATGATCTGCACTTGCTGCCGTTGCAACACGCGTGTCTCTGATGCTACCTAAATATGTATCGGACAAGTCTATTGTAGCTCTGAGGTCACGAGACCCATGCACATCACCAATACAAAAATGATACTTCATTAACAAGGCGTCCCTCTTTATCACAGATTCTATCTACATCCTCTATTAAAAACTTCAAATCTAATAAAAAGGATCTTACTCTAGTCTATCGTTGCCTTTATCTTTATTAAATAGAGGTATTATAGGCCGTCTACTGTAGTAGAATATATTATGCATAATTATGTAGCTATCTAATCCGTAGTCCCTGTGGAGACGGATGGTACTTCTCATTTAGCGTGATTAACCACGGCGATCAAGTAACCTGTGTCCACTTGCATGTTATTGGTTCAGACCCCTGCGAGTTGACCTCAGAGCTCCTTTTCGGCAGTCAAAGGGATATTAGATAGCCCATTGTATGTAAGCACTTGGCCGATTTGGACTTATCGCATGGTAGCGAGAGCTTCACTTATCCCCCGGGGCCGTAAATCGGAGCGCAACGCTAGGGACTCGCACGCCATTTGCGGAATCCGCATCGGAACGAAAGAAACATTTTCAGCCCGAGAGCCTCGGAACAGCTTTGTGGAGGAGGGGGGGGGGAGGGGCGGCACGCAAGCCACCTTTACTTGATACTGAAGAATTTGTTGGTCTTTCGGAATTCATTTACTAATTAGTCAAGAATAAAACCCGGCAAAAATCCTTGAGCGCCCGCACGATGAAAACAGCCCCACGTTTTGGGGGCCTGATGACAAGCCATGATTCAACTAGTTGGTTAATAGTGTAAGGCCTCTACAACCTTTTTTTTCCACAGCATGGGCACGCAGAGAGAGTTTTCTTCATCTTGCACTTACCATACTGGGCTCACTGCTGCAAAATTACCCGGCTGATACATCTACCCAAAGTTTGTCGTACCGCGCAGACGACAAGCCGTCTTGGCGACTGGGTCATGACACGGGGGTCGATTCGGCGAATATCATTCAACCCGGCAAAGTCGTAGGCTAGAATGGACGGCAGCGATTCCGCCGTGCTCGACGAGAGCAAGGATGCCTCGAACCATCATCGTAAGGCAACCGCCCTTGCTGCCTTCTCACGTTTCATTCCATCAAACATCAACCTGCTTACTCAATAATTTACTGAACTTCAAACCCAGACCCCGGGCAGCTCAGCCTCTTTAGTACCGAGATGAACCGACAAGTAGAAGAGGAGCATCTCGACTCGTCCTTGCCCGACGAGGACGACATGGACAATGATAACCTCGCCGCGCTGGACCAGATTCGCTCACGCACACGGAGCCGTCCTGGCTATGAGACGATAGAATGGAAAGTCGATGACCCCGAAAATCCCAAAAACTGGCCCAAGGTTCGTTCGGTTCCTCTCCTAAACCCTCATCTCAACGCACCAAATCAAATAGAAAAAAAAACTGACCCGACGGCGTGCCGCGCCCACCAGTCCAAAAAGCACATGATCACTGCTCTAACATCCCTCCTCGTTCTCAACTCAACCATTGGCTCCGCGCTGCCCAGCCAGGCCATCCCCTTCATCACGGCTTACTTTGGCGTCACCTCGCAGGAGCAGCACGTCCTGCCCATCTCCGTCTTCCTCGTCGGCTACGTCTTTGGGCCCCTCATCTGGGGTCCCCTCAGCGAGCACATTGGCCGGCGCAACCTCACCCTCGCCACCTTTTCCAGCTTCACCCTCCTGACCATGGGCTGCGCCCTCGCGCCCTCGTGGGCTGCGCTGCTCGCCCTGCGCTTCTTCACCGGCGTCTTTGCCGCCTCGCCCATTGCCATTGTCGCCGGCATCCTCGCCGACGTCTTTGGCGACGCCCGCGAGCGCGGCCGCGCCTTTGGCATCTTCATGGTCGTCACCACCCTCGGCCCGCTCATCAGCCCCATCATCTCGGGCTACACCGCCGACAACATTGGCTGGCGCTGGGCCTTTTGGGTCAATCTCATGTTTGCCGGCGCCACCCTCGCCTGCGTGCTCTTCCTCCCCGAAACCTACGAACCCGTCCTCCTCGAGCGCCGGGCCCGCCGCCTCCGCGCCCAGGATCCCGAGCGCAACAAGGTTGTCGCCCCGCGCGAGCTCGAGGAGACGGACCTGCGCCAGCTTCTCAGCGTCGTCCTCGCCCGTCCTCTCCGCATGCTCTTCACCGAGCCCATTGTCGCCTGCTGCTGCGCCTACCTCGGCCTCGTCTACGCCGTATTCTACATGTCCTTTCAGGCCTACCCCATCGTATACCAGGGCCTTTACCGCCTCAGCCCCGGCGAGACCGGCCTCACCTACCTTTCCGTCGCCGTCGGCGCCGCCGTCGCCCTCCCCATCTTCTGGAACTGGGATGGCGTCCTCGCCCGCGCCCAGGCCCGCGGCGCCGCCTGGGTCCGCCGCGAAGAGTACCGCCGTCTGCCCCTCGCCTGCATCGGCGGGCCACTCTTCGTCATTTCTCTCTTCTGGATGGGCTGGTCCGCCCGCCCCGGCGTCCACTTTGTCGTGCCCCTCCTCGCCGGCATCCCCTTTGGCATGGGCATGATCCTCATCTTCTTCGCCATCCTCAACTACCTCGTCGACGCCTACGAAATTTTTGCCGCCTCCGCCAACGCCGCCTCCTCCACCAGCCGCTCCATCCTCGCCGTCGTTCTACCCTTTGCCACCACTCGCATGTTTGACCGCCTCGGCATCGCCGGCGCCTGCTCTCTCCTCGGCGGTCTACTCGCCGTCATGTGCATCATCCCCTTCATCTTCATCTGGAAGGGCGAGGCCATTCGCGCACGCTCCAAGTTCTGCGTCGCGCTGCGAGAGAGGAGCGAGAAGCTGGCGCGCAGGGCTCAAGAGCGGCGTCTTCGCCACGAGAGAGAAGAGATGCGTGAGAAGGCGAGAGTTGATGCACAGGGGCTTCAGACAACTGAGCCGCAAGATGTCTAAGACATTAGAAATTTGCTTTTTTCATCACGTTATTAGCCTGGGATAGACAAGTTGAATAAATGAACATGGTGTGCGGCGCCTTGCATTTTTTTTTAAAGGTTTCAGCATCATCAAGCAATCTTTTCGCATTACAGATCATAAATAAAAGTTTGTTCATACATCTGTTGCTAAATAAAATGATCCCAATGTCCGCAAGTATAAACATAATCGTCAATAATGAGCATCTCTAGGTGGATGCTAGTCTTGCCCTGGTCTAACTAAACACTGCAGATGGTGGCCCGCCATGCCACATGTACTAAGACTGAGCAACTATAGTAAAAGCGAATTGAATTAAAAACAATCATCACGCCCAAGCCTGACGTTTGGTAGCTTGGAGGTCCTCGACTTAAAAAGCTTGTGCTCATTTTGGGGGGTTTGGCGTCGATTGCATAGGCCGGAATATCTCCATTTCTCCCAACGCGGGGGAGGTCTGCAATTCGTTAATCTTCAATGGCTCCAATGGCAAGTGTTTGATAGATTTTGTCTCTTGACTTGAAGTGTCCAACTTCTCCGATGATCTGCGTGAAGGCATGATTTTCGTGAGCACATTGTCAACCAGGCCACCCATCTTTGCCGGGAAACTGATGGAGCGAACGTCCCTGTTTTCAGCCATAGGGTAGCGATACGGCTGGCCACTATCCTGGCAGTCGCTGGAATATCTCGCCCTTGTCTTTGTGATTTCATTGGTTGCACTTTGCTTCTGCTTTCGCGATTGATGTCTTGCCCACGACAGAGGAGGTGCTGATGCGTTTCGTTGAGAAACCTTCTGCAAAGCATTGTAAGCAACGGAACTCCGAGACAGGGCTGGTTGCTCTATGACGTGATCTGAGCCGCCGTGTAACTTGCTATAGATTTGTGTTAGAAGGGAATGTCTACTGATTGTGATTAGCTTGCCTTGCATAATATGCTTGGTGCTTGCCTGAATCACTGCCGGCCTTGCTTTTCTGTAAAGTTGCGCGAGAATTTCTCCGGTACTTGCCAATATTAGATATTCGGTCCGCCGCGATTTCCACTTGATTATCCGTGCTTCCCTCGTTGCATACTGACCCTGGAGTGTTTGTTTCGGGTATCGTTGCCGAGGCTGTCCGGGATTGAGACCAGAATTTGGACGAGATGCGCTTGGGAAGACTAGCTTGAATATCCCAGGATGCGTGTCCCGACCTCCAAATTGTCGGAAGCCCGGTCCTTTCTGCCCGTATGCGACTATTCCAGTTGGGTGCTGGAAGCTTGGAACCGCTAGCAGTGATGTCGGGTTCGCTATTCTCGCGTCGTATCTCAATGCTCAAGGTACTTGGCAAATGCCTATTGGATGTGTTCGTCTGGCCTGCTTGGCCATTATGATCTTGTTTGACACTGTCATGACGGGTGCGCGGGGGAGATTTTTTGGAATCAGCTTCGCCGTCATCCGCCGTAGCGTACGAGCTGCCATCCTCGGCAAAAGCGCCAAAGTTTTTCAAAATGGAGTCATTATCGTGCCCTACTACTGTTAGGAAAGCCTTTTATGATATCAATGTACTCACATTCGAAAGGTGATAGCTCCAGGCTTTGCAGGTCCCTCACACTCAAAATATTGACCAATGACTTGGATCGACTGGGGCTGGGTTGTATGCTGGGCATGACAGACGGATAGTATGAAGACGAGATACCACCAGGTGTCTCTGATGATACAATTCGTCCCTGACTGGAGCCAGAGGAGGTGCCCTTCTTTATATTAAAGGGGGCTGCGGAGCTACATCGGCGAGATCGATTGACGGAGCCGGGCATTGCGAAAGTCGTCGCTTGCGGCCCCCGCTGTTCAAGGGCGCTCCGTGATACTGCTGAGCGGTTTTGCGAAGCACTAATATGCCGCTCTGGAAAAGGCATTGTAACAGTATCATGACTGGAGTCGGTGAGTCTTTGAGGGGCAGGTGTAGCCTGACGCCGAAGCTGTATTCTGGACTCTGCCGAGCCCGACGTCGAGCTATCTCGTGACCGAGACTCTTGTAGAGCAAGCCAAACGCTGAAGTTGCCATGTCTGCCGTTAGCGCGGCCAGTTGTTTTTGTTCTGGCTAGTTGAGGAGCTCTCATGTTGGGCTGCAGTAAGTTGGGGAGAGATTTGGATTCTGTTATCTTGCCCGGAGTGGTGCAGCGTTTCCTTGAAAGAGATGCACCTGAATTGTTGTAGAGTGGCGAACAGACTTGGCCGGACTGTTCTCCAATTGAAGCTGGGCAGCTACTCCACCGTTTCATTGACGAAGCAGGAAAATTAGTCCTGAAAGACGACAATGTGGGAGCAGGAGATGGATAGGGTGCAGTCAGCGGGTTGCTGCTGTCAATGGAAAATTCGATGGTATCTCTGGGACCACGGCCAGGACGTCCAATGTCGATCAAGGGCGACAAATATCTTGTGCTTCGAATAGAAGTATGCGTGGATACACATTTGCTGTGGTCTTGATTTAGCTCCTCCTGAATTCTTCTGGCTCGGAATCGGCGAAGCTCTGCACGACGAGCAATCTCGTCCTTGTCGCCATCCGGCGAAGCTCGCGACTTTTGAGGCTGGTCCTTGTTATATGACCAGTGTCGTATAAGCTTCGCTTTGACTGCTTCGAGTGCGTTGCTACTCTTTCTCTTCGGCAACTCCAAGGTTTGAACGCCAAAGTCATCCAAGCTTAGCCTACTCGGGCCTGGAGGAATGATTGCACTGTGATTAATCGTCTCGGGCGGTCCCTTGCCTGCTGTGACTTTGGGTGCCACATCATCGCTGGATACGCTTGAGGCCTTTTTGCCTCGACGGCGAGATGAGCAGCCGCAGAGGCTAAGCATGGCCGTAGCAGGCCTTGTTGCGGGTGGGCAATTGAAAGTTTGCCGATTTATAACGGTGAGGGTGGTTTGGTATTTCTAGATGCAATTGAAAGACAATGCTGTCGAACGTATTAAGAATTCATCTCAACGAAGAAAGAGGATCGCAGGCTTTGTATCTTGTAAAAGTTGCAGTCAGGGTCGCTCTCTGCGCTCGGAAGGCCAACTCTGGCCATGCGAAGGAAGGCATGATGGTCGCATCGTAGTGCAGGAGTCGGCAGCCGAGCTTTGATTGGCGGAGCCTTGCAAAGAAAACAGAACGGCCCATGAGGCAACCGCAAATGCATATTTCAGTACACAGCGTTGTGGTACGTCGTAATGAAGTGTTTTGGGGGTAGTCAACTTCCCAGTCTGCTGGAAGTAATCGCTGTTTGTTTGTACATGATCGCTAGGTGGAGATGTTGCCTGAGCTGTGAGGCGGGGTAGAGGGCCGGGTTTGCCAGCATAGTACTTTGCAATATTTTCTGCAAAGAGAACAAAGCTTGAGAGTAATAATCGGCTCCCCATTTGTCTGGTTACGATCGATACATTATCCAGCACATCCTTTGCTCTTGTCTGCTCTTGTCGCTACTTATAAGTTACTGGTAGTTTTCTCGATAATGGCCCAGGTCGAGACCAAAAAGTAGCGTTCCCGACTACATCATATTGAGCGGGGCAAACTCGAGGAAGTCACAGGCTTTGGTATGCCAGGACTGCAGAACTGGCCCCCAAATCACCATCACTCTGGATCAGCCATGTTCAACAATATTCGGCTGGCGGCTTAGAACACAGGTCGCAATAATGGGTGCTAGCGCAACAGATTGACTTATTATCCGACGATTCCGGTATAAGGAGATAAAGCAGGTGAACAGGGACCTCACGGACAAGAAGCTCAGAGCGCTCAAGAAGCTGACGCCAGGTACCGGCACCGACGGCAACGAGGCCGATCCGTGGGTCCCTGACTGGCTCCGTGGCCAGTCTGGTGAGGACAGCTACAGGTTTCTAATGTCAGACAAGCGGAAGCACGACCCCGATGATCATGGTTTGGTGCGCCGCCAGCCAATGGCGGCTGGCGCACGGGGTAATAATGCCATCATTAAATGATCAATGGCGGAACGTGGACTAATGAGATCTGGCAACATGCTCTCGGGACCGAGATGTGGTCTTTTAGAAGATTTTAATACGGTACAGTGATGACCTGGGGCGCCTGCCCAAAACCCGCGGACTTTACTAATGAGTTTCGGATATCTGGCGGATGCTGAAAAACAACGACATATCTGAAACGAACAGCTACCGAGGGCACAGTTCGCGGGGAATTACCGAATGCAACGATTTCGCACGGATCTCGAAAGCATGTCGAACCTTTTAGCGTGTCCTGGATTGATATGTATTAATGAGAGAGTCGAAGACCGAAGGTCGGTGACAACGGTGCTTAGCTTGTTACCGGGGCGGTGGTCAAGGCTCGCGACTAAATAGATTAGGGCCTGTCCCGGGGAACAAGAGTGGGAATAGAAAAAGTCCGTCCCATGATGACGGGCCCAATTATGCCAGTTATTACGCCGTAGAAGCTTCTAAATCATCAGTACTGCTACGTAACCCTTGCAGGCGTTCGACACGATTTGTTGGTGATCGAACCACCTGCCACGCTTCCACTCCACCACTGCAGGAGGAGAGGAGAGTCACATGTCAGCGAGTATTCAGTACCATCACATCTCCAAGATGCAATCTCGCACTCGTAACTGAAACGACGAGACACGTCGTAATTCGCGTTGCCGGTGTTCCTACCCCAATACAACGGCGCCTTCTCTTCGGAGCTGAGCACAAAACTACATGAGCAGCCGATAATGTGCATATCAGCTGTGTTTTGATACGCGCAGGCTCATGCTAATAAGTCGTCGTCGCCAGCTATCACATACGAAGTGCAAGGCTCCGGATCATCAGCCACTTACGCTGATGGCCATACGTCGGCTTTGCTATTATTGATCGTGGTTCCATCATCCTGGTGGCCTTGCACCATTTCGGGCTCATCCGAACCTGGTTGCATGGCATCTGTCTCAGATTCCTGCTTGCCGCTAACTGACTTGGTTACATTATTAGTGCAACTCGAAAGAGGTGGTGGTAATTGATAATGGATATAGCCGAAATGATTACAAGGATGAAAAAAAAAAAAGTAAAATAGAATTCGAATGGCGAAACGAAAGCTAGTTCCTCTGACAGCGTCTCTGACACACATTGCTAAGCCGGCTACATAGCATAGCCCACGTACGGCTAGATGCCGTCGGCCTTTTGTCGAGTCATCAAGTCCACCAACAAAGGGGGGGGAAATATGCTTTATTAGGTGGGCCCCGTCGAAAAACATTGAACAAGCGAGAAGCCCGCGGAGAATAGACACCTTTTTGGGCCGCGACACTGACCCTCTTCAACGCCACAACGGCCAAAGACCCAATCAAGGGAGACGGTCGTGGGTCGATCGGCGTTTTTGAGGTTGCTGAGATGACTAGGCAAATTGCCGCGGGCATTAGGAATTGCCCTTTGCGGGCAAGCGTCCTCGCGGATGGAAATGGCCCTACCGCCTGAGATATTACCGCTCCCTCTAATAGCCATCAGCTGCGGTGTCTTGCGGACTTGCGTCGGGGGTGTAGACTCGTCGCCTTTACGAGGACCGGATGGTGGTTTGTAATAACAATGCCTGCTTATTGTGGCATCTGCTCCCTGATTGAATTTTTTTCATTGCCTGATATTTCTCCGTTTTATGGGGTTCCTTACTTGTCTCATCGCATCTTCAAGTATAAGATTGCGAGCTGCCTGCCCACTTTGCTTGTAACTTGATTCTTCTTAATATTCGCCAAATCAAAAGTGCATTTCTCGTACCTGCTATTTAGCATAGTAACCGCAGTGCCATCACTTTTGTGTGCATCTGCCCCGCAAGACAGCCAACCCGATACTTGCACCAGTTTTCGACAACACCAAGCAACCTCGCTCGACAAGACCCGACAGGCATGGCGCCACCATCGCCGAACAACGGCGCTGTCACGCCTGGCGGCTACGCATCATCAATGACAGCAGGCTCGGATCGTGATGTCGAGGCCCAGTCGTCGCCTACTGTCAACCACGTCTCCTATTTCAGACACTTTCTTGACCAGGCTGGAGTGACACAGGCCGTCATTGACTACAAATATCCCGGCAAAGGAACAACCGAGTCACCTTTTGTCGTCGACTTTCTCCCCGAAGACTCCTACAACCCTTTCACTTTCTCCGAGGGTCGCAAGTGGATGATTATTGCGATCCAGGCCGCCGCTACCCTGGCCGTCGCCTTTGCCTCGTCCGCCTACTCTGGCGGCATCCGCGACATCTTCATCGACTTCCGCGTCTCGCAAGAAGTTGCTATTCTCGGCGTCTCACTCTTCGTGCTGGGCTTTGCCCTCGGACCTCTTGTGTGGGCTCCTCTCTCCGAGGTCTTTGGCCGCCAGCAGCTCTTCTTCATCAGCTACCTCGGTCTCACTGCTTTCAATGCAGGTGCCGCTGGCGCCAACAACATGGGTGCCCTGCTCGTTTTGCGCTTTTTTGCCGGCGCTTTTGGTTCCTCGCCTCTGACCAATGCCGGCGGTGTCATTGCCGACATTTTCAGTGCCCAAGAACGTGGCAAGGCCGGCGCGCTCTTCTCCATGGCTCCCTTCCTGGGCCCTGCCCTGGGCCCCATTGCAGGCGGCTTCCTTGGCCAGTCAAAGGGCTGGCGCTGGGTTGAGGGCATGATTGCCATATTCTGCGGCATTGTTTGGATTGCCAGCTCTGTAACATATCCCGAGACGTACGCTCCCGTTCTGCTCCGCAAGCGCGCCAACAAGCTCAGCAAGAAGACTGGAAAGGTGTACGTTAGCAAATTTGAGGCTCATGGGCCTCCTCGAAACGTTGTCGCTCAGTTCAAGGTTTCCATCACTCGTCCTTGGGTTCTTCTCATCAAGGAGCCCATCGTCCTGCTCACCTCCATCTACATCGCCATCATTTACGGCACATTGTACCTCTGCTTTGCTGCCTTTCCCATCGTTTTCCAGCTTGGCCGCGGCTGGAGCCCCGGCATCGGTGGCCTAGCTTTTGTTGGTATCGCCATTGGTATGGTTTCTGCGACTGTTTACGCAGTCTTTGACAATCGGCGTTATAGGCGGGCAGCGGCAAAATACCCCAACGGGATGGCTCCTCCCGAAGAGAGACTGCCTCCTGCCATTCTCGGCTCTGTACTGCTTCCAGTCGGCCTCTTCTGGTTTGCTTGGACTAATGGGCCCGAAATACACTGGGCCGTACCCATTGTCGGCTCCGGATTCTTCGCCGCGGGTATCCTTCTTGTCTTCCTCGCGCTTCTCAACTACCTTATCGACTCCTATGTCATCTATGCTGCCTCCGTTCTGGCGGCCAATTCAGTACTGCGATCCCTCTTTGGTGCAGCTTTTCCTCTCTTCACCACATACATGTACAACGACCTCGGCATCCATTGGGCTAGCTCCATTCCGGCTTTCCTAGCCCTTGCCTGCCTCCCGTGCCCACTCCTCTTTTACATGTACGGTGCCAAGATCCGTGCTCGCTGCAAATATTCTTCGGAGGCTTCTCAGTTTTTGCAAAAGATGATGGCTGCTTCAGCAGCTTCTGGGCCCAGAAGTGAGGAAGTTGCAGAGGCCGAAGCCGAGGCTGAGGTCGAAGCTGAAGCAGAGAAGAGACAACGAGAGGCTGAGAAGAGACAGCAAGAGGCCGGCTCCAATTGAAAATTTTTGTCTTGCCCAAGGAGCATACTGCATTGAAATGGCGTCTGGGGAAACATGGATATAATTATATTTGATGGAATTGTTTTATCTAAAGGACCAATTTTGGCCGCCATCGCTCTACTCTTTTATATAGACTAATGATACCACAATAGAGACCTCCATACTGAGAAATGTGTCCCGTCCAATCTTGCCAGCATTTACATTACCCCCCATGAATGCATCATTGTTACTTTAATCCTTTCAGCGCCGAGTGTGAAAAAGACCATATCATGTAAGTGGTGCACAGTGTGGCGAGCCGGGCCACTTCTGCCGCACTGTAAGATTTCCATCCCGCCTGTCGTCACGCTATCGCGTACCTAAAGATGTCTCTCGCGTAGAGTGGCTACACCCGCAGTTCTTGCAGCCGCATCAACCAGGGGCGACGTGCAGACCAAAAAAAAAAAGAAACTGATCGCGGCCGACGACATCACTGCGAGGATGTCGCGGTCAGCTATTTCCAGTGCGGAATCATCACCGACCTCATTTCACACAGCGGTAGAGTCGGAGCCATCACATCAGTCGACAGCAGCAAGCAGCCCTCTCCACAACCAGCATTCACCATTTCGCGACGTGCGACCCTTGCCGCGCGATCTCAAGGCACACTGCCAAATCTTTCTCGAAGAACAGCTATGTATGTAAAAAAAAAAAGAAGGCGCTCAGATTTAACTTGCAAATACTGACCAGCATTGTAGATCTCGGCGCCATCAACCTCTACGACAGTGTACTTGGCGCAGGATCTTCGCGACGACGACCAACCACACGGAGCGCATACGTCCCACCACCAAGCCACCTGGCAGTCCTCAACACACTACTCGTGCACCCAGTATACACAAACCGTGCCGATAACAAATCACATGAAGTCGCGACGCTAGCGCTCAGCTACCTTCGCAGCCTGCTTGAGGTCGTTGGTCCGGTCAAGGCTAATCTACGCGCTGCCTTTCAGTTTTACTCGACTCCGCGCTGGCAACAACGGACAGGCTACAGTAGCGATGGATCCCTTTCCGACGGCTCCGTGGATGAGCAGGAGCGCTACCGCGTCAACGGCAGCCTCGCCAACGAAAACAGCGTATGGAACCGGGGGCAGGATTTCTGGTCCACGTTGGGATGGGCGTTCAACTGCAGCACGCTGCACCCGCAGCGCTGGCGCTACTGGAAGGCGTGGCTCGAGTTTATGCTCGACGTCCTGCAGTCGGACTGGACGGAACGCGAGCGGCTTGACCTGGATGCGCACGAGGCGAGTGACGGCGACGGGCCCGTGCCGACAACGATGCGACAGGAGTCCATTATCGTCATGTACATGGAGCAAAGGAATGGGCCGCAAGGCGGTTCCAAGGCCATCATGAAGGCTCTCTTCGCCGACGGCAGCAGCCTCTCCACGTCGGCGTTTCAAGAAGTTTTTGACAAGGAGCCCCGCGGCCGCCACGACGCGACGAAGAAGCGCAAGCGCGAGGAGCGCATCGACGTGAACAACGACAAGTTTGGCGACTACCTCGACGACGACGCATTTTCCTCGGGTGCGTCGGAGCCGCCGACACCCGAGAAGCCGCGCAGCATGCGCTCGTCGGCATCTTTTGGAACCACGTTTCCGGGGCTCACCGAGACGATGCCGCTGCGGCTGCGGCTCTTCAAGCTGCTGTCGGCGGCGACGTCGGCGCTGCGCAAGGGCGCTGACATGCACCGCCTGTACGACGCCTATACGACGTCGCTCAAGGTGGCACCATTGGAGGAGTTTGCACTCGTCGTCGCGCAGCGCCGCGGGCCCCTACCAAACGAGCTCCGTGTCACGCTGCTCAAGGAGCTGTTTGGCCTGCTCCTGCCGTCGAGCCACCGCCCGCCGCACAAGGTCGATCCCGAGGGCGAGGCCGAGGCGCGGCTGAGCACCGCGATGCTGGAGCACTGCTACGTCGCGCATCCGGCCAACACGGTCGGCGTCGAAGATAACGCCAAGCTGTCGCTCGTCGTCGAGGCCGCTATTCAGCTGCTGTGGACCTGTAACGCGCTCGAGTACACGCCCTCTTTGGCAGCCGCGGTGCGCGCAGGCATCAAGGCGCGCCACGCCAAGGTCAAGCGCAAGCGGACAGGCAGGGCGAAGCCGGACCCGGACGACGCGCTGGCGGTGGAGATGCTTGACGCATCGGCTAATCGGTTACACGTCTTGCTGCAGGTGATCAGGTCGACTGCCGCGTGATGAAGATGTGGATGTTGCATTAAAAAAAGTGTCTTGTCTTTTTTCTTTTGTTTTGGCCTTTAAACTACTTTATTTGGCTGGCGTTTTTGGGGGGGCTACTGGGCAGGATATTAGATACCACGATTTTCAACGGCCAACGAATGCATCATAAAGGCAGCGTCACTATTGCGCTTTGCTACACTAGAGATGAGGGGGGCGCGGACGATTGACGGGGAGAAATACAGGTCTTGTTTTGAAGCATTCGCTAAGGCAGCAGTAAAAGATGTACACTATGATACAGTTATAATAGAAGATGGTACAACGAGGCCATTTGGACCTCTCAGCATTAGAGACACCCCCCTGCCACATACGCATACCAAGTGATGGCTTAATTCAATGTGTCGTTCCCGCAGAGAGTATGGATATGACTGTTTTATCATTTCCTGGATTTCGGACTCCAGGCCTGGGGCTGCCACTCCTCACTAGGTCCCCTCGTGCGCGCCTGCTTCCAGGGATCCTTTGGGTCGACAGCCTCCTCCGCCCCGTCCTCGGCCTCGTCCCGCTGCGTTTTTGCTTTTTGTTTCGATTCGGCTCGTAATGTGACAGGCTCCCGTGCGCTCGTTCTTGTCGTCATCGTCGCTGCCTCCTTCCCCTCCTCCGCCGCCGCCGCCGCCGCCGTTGGCAGCGCCGCCTTCTGCCCGGGGAGGGGATCCTCCATGACGCGAGGTTTGGCCGCCCAGCGGGCGTCGGCGTCGGCGGCGAGCTGCTTCATGCGCGCGCGGCGCACGACGTCGCCGCGCTGCTCGTCGAGGCTCGGGGGGTCGCGACGCGTGTACCGCAGCCACTGGTGCCAGAGCGGGCCGACCTTGACCGAGGACAGGTGGGTGCCGCGCGGGTACTGGACGATGCGGCGCCAGCGCTCAACCTCGCCGAGGCCGTTGGGGGCGGCTTCGCCGGTGCCGCGGGTGGTGAGGCGAAACTCCCAGTAGGTGTTGCCTTGGAGGTCGAAGCCTGTTCATATTTTGTTTTTGTCAGCCGGCGGGTGGGATGGGGATGGGGATTGGGGGGGGGAGGGTGTGGGATGGAGAGCGGAGAGTGCGCGCGCGCGCGCGCGCGCCAGAGAGAGAGAGAGCGGCTTACCAACGAGGAATCGCTTGCGCCAGGGAAGACGTAGCGATTTCCATTTGAGCCACGCTTGGCCGATGGGGCCGATGGGATTGCCGGCCATGGGTTGCGGAAGCGGTGATGGAAAGAGGGGTTTGGGTTGGGCGAGGTCGGTGGTCTGTGGTGGTCACTGGTTGATGATGCTGGCTTGTCGTCGTCGTGAGGCGGGACATTTTTTTTTTTCTGCCAAGCCGGGCTAGTAACGCCGATCGACACAAGGTGGCAGTGATGAAAACCACCGTGCGCTTTGTGCTGCAAGCCAAGGGCGCAAAATTGCCCGAGGGCCTGTTTTAAAAGTCATAGAATGCATTGTTATCGGTTCGTATTCTTTTTGTCTTAATTTGTTGTCTCTCTTGATTTATTTCCCTGCCATCAGTCATGTTCAACGTAGAATCGGACGAGCAAGTCTCCTCTCTCGGAATAACGGAACAGAGCCTTCCGCCAGAGACAAATGACGGCTGACGGCTGCAGCCTGATATGCACCGCTCCGATGCGCAACACCGCCATTGTATCCTTTCTGCCCTGTCTTGGAAAGGAGCTGACAGCACTTGACTCACAAGCTCGGTCACATTTCTTTTCACCGGCAGTTGCCAGGCCCGCGGCGACAGGGGTGCGCCCACCCTCATTCCGTCTCACTTATCGCCGATGGGGGTCACACAGGTTTTGCTCGGCCATGGACCACTGGGTCGAGTCAGCAATGAAAGAACGAAAAAGAAAAATGAAAAAAAAAAAAAAAAATCGTGCCTCACCGGTCAATTTGAATGGCCGTGACAAAATATCTCTTGTCCGCCTTTTTGCGCGGCGGGCGCTCACTGATGTTCATGACTCTACGGCTGCTGCTTGCCGTGCGCAACAGCAGCCAGACTCGGCCGATCGGACTAGACTGACCAGGCGTCCGTGGGTCCCCTAATTATTATGACAAGCATGTTCCGTTCCGAATGGTTCGTGTTTTTTTTTCCCCCTTCATGCTGCGTCACTTTTGGCTGCAACGAGATTTGGCTACACGCGACATGCCAGCAAGTAACCCCAGAGTGGCTCTCAGTATTTAGTGATACGACGTTTTGAAACATTTTATGCCAACTTGGGCGAAGCTACACAACCTTAATGCCCTTCAGACGAAACAATTCCTACCTTTCCCCTCACAAATTCAGCCCTTTCCGCGAGCGGATCAAAGCCCGCGGACATGGCGTCCCCTTAGACTCACTCTATTGGCGCACTGTTTCCGCTACTGGGGCCTGGTCTGGGGCAGGCTAACTTGGCCCATTCGAGCTCAATTTGCTCACTTTGACTGGCCGGTAAAAGCTTGTCAACACTAATTGCCTAATGAGAAAGAAAAATAATGGGCTACATTACTGCTACTGTTGTGTCCCCCACGTTCTTGATTCAGGAGCGCGGCTCCGGAGAGAGAGCGGGGGGGGGGGGGGGGGGGGGTACGAAGGAAGAGAAAGTCGCCCCAGTGTCGTGAAGGATTCCGGCTGCCTTCCTCTTCTTCCCCTCCCCTCCCTTTTTTACATGAACATTCAGCCCCAAACGATTCGAGCCAAATGTTGAAGCCTCATCGTGACAGTTGCCGCTGTGTATGAACCAAAAATTCTGGGGTCAAATTCATCCAATCTTCATCTGTCTGAGCCGGAAAACCCTTTGGCGGCGGCTTAGCAGCTGTCTCAGACACCAATTCTGCAACGGCCCCCGGGACCTTTGTCCAGCATGGCGCCACAACCACCACCCGATCCTGAAAAGGCGTACGCCGTGCCGCCGAGCCCAACCGCCACCGGCGGCGGCGGTGCCGGCCTCGACGGCTCCTCGTCCTCGTCACCGTCCTCGGACACGGATTCAGTCATCTTTGCCCCCGTCCGGCGTCCGCCCTCGCGCCGGCCGTCGCTCCGCAGCCGCGCCTCAGCCGAGACGGAGCGCATCGATAACGAGGATCTCTACGAGACACTCGAGCGCGCCGTCACCGTTGACCTTGAGACGGACGAGGAGCGCCAGGCCCGCGCGCCCATAACCTACACCCGCTCCGGCGCCAGCAGCGTCTTCTCGCGCGCTCCCGAGTACGAGGTCATCTTTGAGGAAGGTGACCCGGAGAACCCCAAGAACTGGCCGCTCTGGTACCGCGGATGGACCGTCGCCGTCGCCTCCATCGGCACCTGGGGCACCACCCTCTACAGCAGCAGCTACACCGCCTCCACGCCCGGCCTGGCAAAGGAGTTTGGCGCCTCGACGACCATTGTCACCCTCGGCCTCACCACCTACCTTCTCGGCTTGGCCGTCGGCACCCTGATTGTGGCGCCGCTGAGCGAGCTCTACGGCCGGCGCAACGTCTACCTCGTCTGCATTGCCGGCTGGGCACTGCTCATCATTCCGTCTGGCGTAGCGCACTCGTTGACGAGCATCATTGTCGTGAGATTCTTTGAGTAAGTCTTCTTTTTTTTCCTCGTCATTCCTTTTGCGGGCACCTGTTATGGCACCCAATTCCCTGTATGTATGTACTGACACTGTGCAGCGCCTTGTTTGGTTCCGTCATGGTCGGTAATGCGCCCGGCACAGTCGTCGACATTTCGCACCCTGACTACCTGGCACGCACCATGTCGCTCTTCAGCCTCGCCCCCATGAACGGACCCGTCACCGGTCCCATTATTGGCGGTTTCGTATTCGAGTACCTGGGCTGGCGCTGGGCAAACTGGGTCATTCTCATACTCGGCTGCGTCACCTTCTTCATGATGCTCACCGTCAAGGAGACGTATGCGCCCGCCATCCTCCGCAAAAAGGCCGCGCGCTTGCGCAAGGAAAATGACGACCCTCGATACTGGTGCCAGTACGACTATAAGCTGTCGACGCTGCACTTGTTAAAGGTGAATCTAAGCCGACCGTTTATCCTCGCCGCCACCGAACCCATCTTGTGGTTCATGAACATATGGTAAGTCATAACACTTCCAGAATACTGTCAGCCCGCCGCAATGTACTGATTTTGGATGTACTCGATAGGATTTCCATTGTCTACGCCGTCTTGTATCTTTGCTTTGTCGCCTATCCCATCGTCTTCTCGCAGCACCGTGGCTGGTCTGCCGGCACGACCGGCCTATCTTTTATCGGCATCGGCATCGGCACTCTCACGTCACTCTGCGGCGAACCCATCTTTCGCCGCATCATCAACCGACAACCCCGCGACCCCGAAACCGGCAAAGTGCTGCCCGAGGCGCAAGCTATTGTCATGGCCGCCGGCTCCATCGCCGCGAGCATCGGTCAGATGGGCTTCTCGTGGACGTGCCTACCCACGAGCATCCACTGGGCGGTCCCCATCGCCTTTGGCATCCCCTTTGGCTTCGGCAACACCATAGTCTTCATTTACGGCTCCAATTACCTTGCCGGCGCCTACGGCATCTACGCGGCCAGCGCACTCTCTGGCAACGCCTTTATCCGCAGCGTCATTGGCGGCACGCTGCCGCTCGCCGGCCCGACCATGTACAACACGCTGACGCCGCGCTGGGCGGGCACCGTGCTCGGCGTCGCCGAGATTATCATGATTCCGATCCCGTTTGTGTTTTGGCGTTACGGAGCAAAGATTCGCGCCAAGAGCAGACTCATTCGCCAGCTGCGCGAGGATCAGGCCCGCATGGACGCCAAGAGAGCAAAGGGAGCGGCAAAGATGGAGGCGAAGAGGCAGAGGGAAGGAAAGGCGGTGGATCAGACGGTCGTGGAGACAAAGATGAGCAAATCGAGCTCGTAAGGAGGGTTACTGCATCATGCGGCCATGAGCATTGCATTGGCGCCTAATGGCGGGCTGCCTTGGTGTTATCTATTACATTTTTTTTTTTTTTTTTCTGCTATAGATCTTATGTATCAGCGAGATCTCGCATTAATACCAAGCGATTCAAAACCGTGTCCACCCCCATTTGGCTATCTGTCTCGTCACACGTTGCAACGCCGCAATATTTAACAGCTACAAATCTGCCTCGGCCACCATGGCCCTGTCCAAGGCTTCCCTGTCCACCAATGCACAAACGCCTTAATCGCCTCGGAATTTTACATGCCAAGAAACGCCATGCCGATTCGCGACGCAACGCGGTCCACATCGGCTTATTATTCCGTGCTGTCGGATGGGATGACACGAGCACGTTTGGAACGTAGTATGCGGTAAGAGTTGAGCAGCTAATAAAGAGCCGAGGTTTGCAGGTCTGCAAATTTGCAAATGTTATAACATCCGTGTTATTTTTGTAGCCGAGGTCGATATTCAGGTACTAGTCAAGCCTATCGTGCGCTGACACAAACCTTGTTACTGCTGTGGACGCCTTTCAATTTATGCACAAGACTGTGGCACCGCGGTGTCAACCACTGTACCACAACGCCCTTGTCGCAAATCAATGAGAAATCGTGTGCTTTTGGTTGAAAACTAATGTTGCATGTCGCTGAAGTCTGGCTGACTCGACGACGAGGGCGTGATCTAGGATAATTCAAGCCGTGTAAAACTTGTCCAGGGTACCATGGTACTTATACAGCAGCAGAAACTAACTAACAGGTTGCCCATGGGGACCAGCTTAGCGCCCAATCGGGCAGGTTGTTTTGGTGACGAAACTGAGAAGAGCAGCGAGGTACTTGGGCTGCAGCCACCAAGGACCGCTAAAGCAGCGCTAAGAGTCCGCTGTAGTGCCAGTCTAGTAAGTACCTTTGTGCTCTCCTCTTTGTTCTGTTCCTTGGATGGAGGCAAACGGCCTCGGGCTGCCCCGCTCATCAAGGGAGTTATTTAGTTCTTTTATTGTCAAGTTGTTGATGACGAAGTGCCTGCCGCCACGCGTCCAAGGTCCTGGCTTGTGCGACCCTCACCACTTGCTGTCAGCAACGCTTGTCAAAAAGCAATTATTGTACCTTTTCTTCGCCGTTACCGAAAACTGATACTCCTGAATTCCATCTCTTTTCAATAGTCCGCAGCGTCACGGCTCGTTCCTTTTTCCAATCTGCCCCTCCTTTCCACGTTGCGAGGCTCCCGCCCTGAAATGCGCCAAATACCAGAATGCTAATCTTCCAATACAACGGCTCGCATTCCGGCACTCCCGCTTCACGACCACTCTCTGCTGCCCCATCCTGTCCTTTGTCTGGCAAATTTGCCAATACCTAGGCACCCAATATTAGTCGTTTGAACAGCAACGGTGCCCAAGCATCAGCGCACCGCCCTGTTGCGCGGCAGATAAACGGAGAAGCACGGTCAACTTTGTGGATTCGACCGGACTTTGCGAAAGAAACAGTACTCAAAGGATCTTCGCGTATCTTGTTCCTCACACATCCACTTAGTTCGGCTACATCAGCCTCTAACAATGGCGTCTGTGTCGTCGCTGGACAAAGATCTGCGCAAAATGCGCCTCGACAAATACACCCCTGCGGCTGCCCACGAAGCACGGTCATGGGTGGAAGAGTCGTTGGGCGAGAAGCTGTCCTCGCCAGATCTCCTCGAGGGCTTGAAAGATGGCGTCGCTCTTTGCAAGTAAGTTTCCGCCAGAGTGCCCCCTACTGGCTACAAGATGCAGTACTCATCAGTTCATCATTATCCAGGCTCATCAATCTTGCCATACCCCCCCCGGGAATCAAGTTCAAGCAATCCGCCATGCCATTCGTGCAAATGGAAAACATCTCTCACTTTCTCCGAGCCTGCCAGTCTCCGCCGCTTAACCTACACGAGCATGACATCTTCCTCACCGTCGACCTCTACGAACAGAAAGACCCGGCGCAAGTCCTGCAGTGCCTCGGCGCGTTCAGCAGAGCCGCCCATAGCGCAAACCCTCAACGCTTCCCCAACGTCATCGGTCCCCGGTCATCGCAGCCCGCCGGCGCACCTTCCACACCCCTTGGTAGTGGACTCCGTGGTCGTGGAGTCTCAATTACGAGCAACACGTCATCAGCATACAGTAATCCAAGTCGATCTAGTATGCTTCCGTCGCGAACAGGCGACTCTGCCTCCGGCCGCTGGAGCCCGACCAAGAGCCCTACGCGTGATACTAGCTCCCCTGGTCCGGTTAGCACCTGGAGTAGGAAGGAGCAAGAGAACGCTTCAACTCCGGCCTGGAATATTGCACAGTATGGGTATATGGGTGGTGCCAGTCAAGGCAATCTAGGTATTCAGTTTGGTGGCCGCAGACAAATCATCAACAGCGGACCGCGCGTTCCTAGCCTAGCTGAGAAGGAGCGCATACGAAAAGAGCAGGCAGCCGAAGAAGAGCGCCAACGACAGGAGGAAGAGCAAAGAGAGCGAGAACGCTTAGCTGCCGAGGAGGCCCAAGCTAAGAAGGAAGAGGAGGAGCGCTGGGAAGCAGAAACGCGAAGACTACGCAAAAAAGCAGACGATGAGAGGCGACGATGGGAGGAAGAAGAGCGCCAGTGGAAGCTGACGGAAGAAAGACGCAAGCAAGAGGAAGCGGAAGCCGAGGCCAAGGTGGAGGAAGAACGGCAAAGAGCAAGGAGCCGCAGCCCGGTGAAGCTGCGTGGCCAGTATTTGAGCCAGTACCAGGCCGACCGTGCCACCAGCGGCAACGCGACCGACGACAGCAGCCGTATAAAAGCCCTTGAAATGGAGCTCGAAAAGGCACGACAGCGTGAGGCGGAATACGAGCGGGAGCGACAAGAGCGCGTGTCCAACAGATCGTCCGTAGTTTCCACTGCAGGCCCATTCAAGTCGCCACTTGCTGGGACGAAATCTCCCAAAGCCAGATCTCGAAGCCGGCCCCGCGCTCCCGCGCCTGTCCAAAGCCCGCCCATGCGACAGGATTCATGGGCACAAGGAGAGCGAGAGTACTTGCAGACGCAATGGACCCAACACCAGCAGCAGTCTCCCACGCCGGAGCCGGTGCAGCGAACTCCCGAATCCATCCGGCATCAGCGTACGCCGGAACCACGGGCGCCTGAAGTCCGCTCTTCGCCAGCACCGCAATCGCCGCGACCTTTGCCTGACCCGACTGCCGCCACGCCCAAGGTCAAGTCGCACAACACCGGTGGCAGCAGCCGGCCCCTACCCGACCCCGCCACCTACCAATCGCCGCCTACGCCCCAGAACCGCACTGGCCGCTTCCTCGCGAGCCATCCCGCACCGGCTGCGCCAGCGGCACAGCAGACGTACTCTCGCGAGATTGGTCTCAGCGGAGAGGAGCGCGACGCTGAGGACCGTCGTCGCCAGCAGGGCCAGGCCAAGACTAAGGCGGGCGGGTGGGCCGGCAAGTCGCTTCTCGAGCGCGAGATGGAAATGGAGCGCGAGCGCCAGCGCGAGTGGGAAGAGGCTCAAAAGGAAACGGCACGCGCGGTGCCCGCCGGCGACGGCGTCGAAGGCATCGGTGGCGGCATGGGCGGCCGCTGGGACGTCGGCCAGTGGAGCGGCTACACGGGCGGCGACTCGCAAAACAGAGGCAGCCAGGGCATCGGCGCCGGGCGTAGACAGATTGTCGGCCCGCGTCCGCTTCCCGGCGCAGGCCGCTGAAGCGGACAGGGTAGCAGTGACGGATAACCCGGGAAACGCAGACAGGGCGGTCTTTTTTTTTTTTCTCTCTTCTTCTGCCATGGGTTCATGCAAGGATCGTTTTCTACATGCAAGCGAATGTGCCGACCTTTTTTCCCGTCTTTATTTCCTTCTTCTTTTCTGCCTTTGTTATAAAGATGCATGAAAAGTATCTTTACTATCCTTTTCGGCTTTGTTCTTGTCGAGAAGAAGATCTAGCAGCTTAGACGTACCTTTTACAATATTATAGTGTGCAATCACCAGATACAAGAACAACAATAAAAGAGTTTACCTCATAACCACCGTCGTGTCTGTGTAGTCAAGATGCCAAAGAAGCACATTTTGCACGATAATTAGATATAAAAGTTTTGATTTCATAATTTTGTTGATATTGTATTATTTTGTAGGTATAGATATGGTAAAGTGGTGCTAAGCCACCAGCAGATGCGTGTATCTTCTGTTCGAATTGTTTTCGAGATCGGGTGCGTCATGTTGACAGCTATGTATTCATGGATGATCTGCGTCTCGCACGTATATCGCAGGACGGCGTCTGCATTGCTATTATCATCCATGTATCGTGGTATATCCAGAGAGCAAGGGCAGGAAAAGGAAAGACGCCAGCGCTCTCTCAAACACAGGCACCTCTCCATCTGTCACAAAATTTCCTTGTGGCCAACATCCTCCTTGTCCTCCTTGTCCACGACGGCTTCGGCAGACTCGGTCCTGCAGCGCTGGCACATGCACCAGCCGCCAAGGCTGCCCCGCGCCCACTCGCGGCGCTGACGCACGGGCAGGTCGATATCGCAGTAGTGGTTGAGAATCTCGTCGCCCTTGCGAATGCCGCCGGGCCGGCCGCCAACCTTGCGCTCCGTCTTGGCGCGGAGCACCATGCGGCCGCCCCATTCCCAGGTGACGTTGGGGTCACAGTCGTGGTTGGCGAGGCACCAGTAGGGGTGGACAGCGGCAACGTCGGGACGGCCGTCGCGCGAGCTCTTGCGGGCCGAGGCGGTGCCACGAAACTTGGCGTACAGCGTGTTGAGGACCCATAGATCGTAGTCGGCGAGCGAGGCGTAAATGTCAATGTCCATCTTTTCAAGAAGGTGCAGTGGCGTTTCAATGTTGTATTTGAAAGAGAATGGCAGCGTCCACTCGGGCGGCGGGCCGGCTGACGGAGACACGTCAATGTCGTTGGTGCGGCTGGGTACAAAGTCGCCCCAGATAAACTTCACCTCGCGGACATCGAGGGGGTGAAGTTCTTGGTGTGCGGCAATTGCAAGGACGCGCGCGAGCAGAAGCAGGTAGAGTGTGTCGTCAGCCTCGAACTTGTCGGCGTCTTTGGCGATGGCGTCGACATCCTTTTCGCATACGGATGGGTGATATCGTTCCTGGGCTTCATCGTGGCAGTACTGGCTGCAAAAGACGGTATCGTAGCATTCATCGCACTGAACCGGCTCTTGCTCGCTGCCGATGGGTGGCAGATCGCAGCTGCATGCGTCGCAGGCCGAGTCCTTGAGCCTGTTATTAGCCGTGAGCAGGGTGTACTCGCGCAAGACCGCCTCGCCTGGCTCAATATCCTCCTCGGCGAATACGCCCAGCTGCTTGCAGGTGGGTATAATTTCGAGAGAGTCGGTGCTGCTGCTTGCAGTTTCTAGCAAAACGGGCAGTGTGGCGACTTTGATCGCGCACTTGGGTGCCATTTTCTTGAGGTCGGCGTTGAGGGAATCCAGTGACTCTTGATCGAAACGGTCGGGTTCGTGGTCGTTCCACGGATACACCTCCCGGCGCACCAAGCCCGAGTCGGGCAAATCGCTGACTTCAAATGTGTCGCGACGCAGCCGTCGGCGGGCGACTGTCTGAATGTGGCTCTTGGTATTGAGGAGCTCCTGATTGCCTGGGCTGGCGGCCAGGCCTCGCTCGCAAAAGGTGAATGCCGATTTGAGACATCCGCAGAGGAGCAGGCTAAGGGAAAGTATCTGATAGGCGCGGATTGAGCACAAGCGAGCCAGCGCATGCACGGTTTCCTCTTCGTCTTGCGGCTCGACGCCGAGAGAAGGCGACCACTCATCGGCGAGCTTGCCATACGAGAGTACATCGGGCATCGGAGGCGGTAGCCGCATGCGCAGAGCTGCCAGAGCCTGCTCATGGTATTCAAAGCCGTCGGTCAGGACCTCATCAGTCAGCAGCAGTGCGCGGTATGCATCGCCAGCCGCAAGGTCGGGGTAGCCAAGGTCTGCGTAGACGAGGGCTCGTTCTATGTACAAGACGAGGTCGTAGGGGAGGCTTGCGAGACCTTCTGTAAGCTGGAGTCTGCGATCGAGCAGCTGCTCTTGGATATCTATGTCTGACATTTTTTTGAGCGGATATGTGGCGAAGTTATACGTCTGAATCGTTAGTTTGGCAGGCCGGAGTATCGCCAGATGCCTAACGACTCCTTGGGGTCGGGTCTGCAGGGGAAAAATTCCGAAGAAATGATTAAGGCGAAGAGATTGAATATATTGAATAAGGCAAAAGATCGAATGCAATGTGAAATATTGTCTGATGAAACTGCCGTCGCTGGTCTAGGTCGGGCTGTTGATGGTTGCTGCGGCTCTATCCTAGTAGAGGAGCTGTGACCTGTGCTGCCCCGCGGCGGAGGTGGGATGAAAAGATGAGTCGTGCTTGGGATGTGTAAATGGGTGCGACAAGGCCAGTGTAAAATCAGGCAGAGGAGGGGGATTTGAGAAGTAGAATGGCCAAAGCCACCTCTCCAGTAAACAACTGCAAGAAAGAAGAAATGTCGCGATGCACAGTTGCAAAGGAAGCCGGAACGCTTGGGGTGGTACAAAATTTTCTGTAAGGGAAATGTGGGCAGAATCAGATGAGAGAGGCAACTGGCAAGTGGCAGCTGGCTGCTGCAAGGAAAATTACCAAACTGGGCGCAGTGGAAGAAATCAGAAGGACGAGGCCAGTTGGAGGCTTGCCGAGAGGCAGCGCCACAGAAAGACAAGGCCGCCAAGTCCACTCGTGGGAGCCCGCCGACCCCGCCCCGCTGCCTAACGAAGCTGTGCGGCAAGGGTCGTGGGCAGCCAGTAAGAGCCCCTGAAAACCAGTGAGAAGTTTCCACAAGGCCCTGGAATAATCTGGCTGGAAAGCGCTGGCTGCTCCGCGAAAAAGGACCCTGAAGTGCCACTCTGGTGCGCCACTTTGGTGCGCCACTGTTGCAGCGCCACTGCTGTAGCGCCACTCTCGAGCCATTTCATCGTCCATTCAGCGTTCATACTTGGCTTTGTCAACCCAAATTGTCCACGCTGAAATGCACTTCGGTTCCACCCTGCCCACCTATCTTAAACACTGGCTGGCATTTGGCAGTTGGCGCTGGCAAGCTGACTGGCACAGACAACAGTGCCCAAGTCAGCCATCGAACCAATCACACATCATCCATCACGGATTGCTTGCTAATTGCTTATTGACAACTGTTGACATTCTAATCCGTAGCATACGGTTGATTGCTCATTGCTTATCGACCCTCTGGCAATTTTTTACTCCTTTCAAAGCGCCGTTCTCTGCAGTCGACAGTGCACCTCCGCATTCCTCGATACCTTCGTTCTCCAAGTGCCGTCCCATCATGCATATCATGCACATCATGCACATCATGCATATCATGCGCGCCATCCGTCTCCCTCTCAAAAACTTTGCTTGCGGATCCTGACCCCTAGAGTCGCACACTAGCAACATCATGCAGTCTGTTCAGGTGAACAAGGTTTCGCTGCGTCCATGGTCGCTGCCGCGGGCCATGATCAGCCTAGCCGACCGACCTACCCAGACAAACACTGGAACCAGGCACGGGCTTTTGAAACAAGTACCATTCCCCTGGGACAAGATTGCTATTTCCTGATGCAATTTTACGTCAGCTCCGTTGCTGAAAGAACTCTTCCGACTGGGCCGAACGAACACCCATTCATTGCGGAGCATTGCCACTGTGAGCCAAGACCCAGACTGTACTAGACGTTTGCGGCCTGTGATAGGGCTTGAAGGAGCGTTTTGCGCTTGGTCTCGGCCATATTCGTTTTTCCCGTGCCACTTCCCGACACTAAAAAAACTTAGCTCGACAACTCGAGTCCACCAGAGGCCAGTTTGATCAGCTCCCGGCCGGACACGTGGATTGCTGGAGTTACGACAACTAACTTACTTCAGAACCTCAGAAAATCGCGGCCATCCAAGCCAGCATCGATTTGAAGATCACGGTCAAGTGCTGTAGTTTCGGTTTGCCCTCCAAACTGACTTTGAAATTACAAGGACCACACAAGCACAATCGTAGAATTCACAACAACAATCATACACTGCGGTCGTTGCGAATAACTTTGAAGAATCTGTCTCGGAACAGTTCGTCAGATCGAATGAAAGACCACTGTCCCCGTCAGTTTAGACACAATATAAGCTTTGTCTGCCGAGTATGCTTTTCGCATCTACAATGCATTTTTTTCAGGAGTCAGTGGCTGTAGAGCCGCACACGGCGGCACGATAAAAATACCGCCAATCACAAATACGGTATCTTCAGCGACACCGCAGTCTGCAGTCTACTTAAAAAGAATCAATAGCTCCAAGCACATGCAAATTTCAACGTGGCCATCCCACGCACTGTTGGGCTGCTATCTGTATGACGCTACCACTGGGTCCGCCCCGCGCTGGTTAACAGGGCTGTAACAATGACGCAGCTGTGCACTCTGAGGAGAAAAAAACCGCTTGCATGCCCCTCAACCCCGCCAGTCTCCAACTCCAACTGCAGAAAACGAAAATTCCCTGACTTTTGCCGACGACGACGCATCAATCAATCATCTCCCCTAGATCCGATCGACTACATCTTCAAGCTGATCTGCAGCTCATCATCATAAAAGCCTAGTCACACAATGCCCAAGACGCAACCCAACCTGTACGCCTTCTCTGGCGTCGACACGCTCGCTCCGGCCCTCCGGCAGTACGTTATCCAGAGCCAAAACGCCGGGTTTGCGCGCCACGATAGCTTCAAGGTGGCCGTCTCGGGCGGCTCACTCCCCAAGACACTCGCCGCCGCCCTCCTCACGCCCTCGACGGGATCCAACGATAAGCTCGATTTCACCCGGTGGGAGATCTTTTTCGCTGACGAGCGCGCCGTGCCGCTCGACCATGCCGACTCCAACTACGCCCTACTCAAGACGGAGCTCCTCGACAAGCTCCCTGCCGACCAGCAGCCCGCGGTTCACCCCATCGACGCCACCCATCTTGACGACGTTCAGGAGCTCGCCGACGCCTACGAGCAGACCCTCGTCGCGTCGTTTGCCTCGCGCGACTCGGTCCGCCTCCCCATCTTTGACCTCGTCCTGCTCGGCTGCGGGCCCGACGGCCACACTTGCTCCCTCTTCCCCAACCACGCCCTCCTCCGTGAGACGAGCGCCTGGGTCGCCTCCATCTCCGACTCGCCCAAACCTCCGCCCAAGCGCATCACACTGACCCTGCCCGTCGTCACCCATGCCGTACGCGTCGCCTTTGTCGCAACCGGCGCCGGCAAAAAGGAAATCATGAAGCAAATCTTTGACACCGCAGACGGCCTGCCCTGCACGCTCGTCAACGAGGGTGCCGGAGACCGCTGCAGCTGGTTCGTCGACGAGCCGGCCGTCGAGGGCGTCGGCTTCCCCCGCCGCTCGTTCCTGTGAGGACACGGAGCATAAAACATATAAAGGCAATAAAAGAGAAAAGCGGATTTATCAAGAATGAGTTTCGTGCATGATCTGACGCATGAAAGAGGTGATTGAGAAGACATTATGGAGAATCTACGCAGGTAGCGGCAATTACAAATTGAGAAGTTAATGATATAAATTCCGTCACATCTTGGTTAGTAAGAAAGAGAAATTATGGTTTCATGTAAGAACGAGGAAAGTGTTTTGTGATGCCATGACGCCGGTCATACAACGGCTGATGCGAGAACAGTGCCGCGTGTGTATGAGTATGCTAACGAATAAGCCGTTCCTCCCTCTTCTAAGACGCTCTCAAGTTTAAAAAGCCCGCCAAACTGCGCCGGCTCGTAGGGGTATATCGCTCTCGTCATCGTCCTTATTCATGGCTTCGATCCAATCCTCCTCGCGCGCTAGCGCCGCCTGCCGAATCTCCTCCATGGCGGACAGCTCCGCCAGCATGTCCCCGACAAGGCTTCTTGCGCCGTCGAGCATGCGCCCGAGACTCGCCATAGTCGCCTTGGCACTGTCGTTCTGGTTCTCCAAGCCTGCGCCCTCGAGCTGGTCCCGCCAATCCTCGAGCTTGCGTGCCATGCTCTCGCAGTCGTCCGCCCACGCCAGGTCGAGCTCCGGCACGAAGAGCGCGTCCTCAACGGCGGCGGCGCCGCCGCTTACGAGAAGACTAATGGTGCCATTGTCCCGCGCCTCCTCAAGGTCCATGACGCGCTCGACCCAGCGCTCAAATCGCCGAACCACGCGGGCGTACTTGCCGCCGGGCTCACTCATGGCCCAGACGCCGCTGATGGCAGTGTCCAGCGATCGGATCTTGGCGTCGAGGAGCGCGCCGCCCCAGCGCTGCAGGGCTTGCAGATTGTCTGCCTCGGCGGCGGCGGCCTCGCGGTCCGCCAGCGCTTGGTGGGCATCGCGCAGCTCGTGGAAGCGCAGGCCAAGCTTCGTTTTGGCGCTAGCGTGCCACTGGGATTCCACTTTGGCAGCGTCGCGGTGCAGGAAATGCAGCTGCAGCAGCTCGGCCTGCAGACGGGCCGTCTCTGCCGACGCGGCAATATTGGCGGGCAGCTTGGACGGCGACGATGGCCGCTGCGTGTACGATGCCGTGGGCGGCTTGGGCGAGCTCGTCTTGGCGGGTGAGAACCGCTGGTGCGGTGTGTTAAAGGCCGGACGGTGCTGCAGGCTTGGCGTCGGCGCGGCGGCGGTAGCCTTGTTGGGTGTGGTGGGTGGCATAGGCCGTTTGTCGGCCGATACGGCGCGTCGTTTGGGCGTGGCCGGTGTGACGGCAACAGATGTTGTCGAATCACGCGACGGTGGCCGAGATCGGCTCATACGCTCCTGTGATGCAGCTGCAAGCGGCGCTGATCCTGCTCCCGCCCCGGCAGTGCTGTTGGCACGCGCATGTGTCGGTGTCGTGCGTCTGATCGCCATAGGCGCCGAGCCCGTGGAGCCAGCCGACGTGGGCCTCAGAACCATGGATGCCGGACGTGTCGCCGAAGAACGCGGCGGATATCTATGCGTGTCCCTTCTCGCGGGCGACGCAGCGCTGTTCCCCTGAGCGGCAGCGGCGGCCGTCACAGTCTTCTTGCCCAGCGAGACGGACCTTTTAGGCACCGTCGGCGCCGTCGCTGCAAAAGCGCCATCTGATGATGCGCCGCTACCCTTCCTGTGTAGGCGATTGCTAGCGGCTCGCGCGGGGGTAGTGGCGGTTGTCGAGGAGTTCGTCGTCGGCCGCGAGGCTGGGTTCGTGGGAAGTCGGCTGGGCGAGAGGTTGCGGTTGGGGTCGGGCTGGCTCAGCTCGCCGAACCGTTCGCGAGGAGGTAAGGCCGTGGGACCCGCAGGCTTGCGCAGCGACCGCGTGCGAGCCAGAGAAGACATGGCTGCGCGGGACGTCGGCACGAGATGGTGTGAAAGGAAGCTGTTTGACGTGGGAGGAGGCCTCGATGTCGTTGCTGTTTACGATCGGCCTAGAGGTAGATTAGCGCCCCTGGACAAGGCTTGTCACACCCCCACCACTGCAAGAGCTGCAGGTGTGAGTACATGGATTTGACGAAGCAGGGCCTGGACTTTGCAAAAAGGTTTTGCAATGATAAGACTGCATGAATCCAAATTATTTGCCGTGTGTTGCGAATGTTTCGCCAAGTATAAGCTTAGCTTGGTCTCGGCTACACTCTTTATTTGTCGTGGCCCAGTACAAGGTAGGCCTGGTAGGTAGTCAGATGGAGAAGCCTAAAGTACTTGACCAATAATTTCACTGGTACTCGCTCTGTGTGAAGCAGTTTGTCCGTGAACATTGATGTAGTCCAAGACCTGTCTAACAGGTGTGTTTTCAAAGAGGCTCAATGAATGCAATTGTATCCCAAGCGCCAAACGCCGCTGTCATGCCCCAATAATAACCAGTCTCGCATGGCATGCAATATTATCCCTTTCGTATCTAGCTTCGCAGAGCATTTAGACGGTCCCGCATCTGATCCATCATCTCCTCCGGGTCCTCTTCCTCCTCGACCTCCTCTGCCGCGTTGGGCACCTCTGGATCGGGTAGGGGCGCAGCCGGCAAGTTCGCAGTAGTCTCCTTCTTGTCCTTGAGAATCTGGCTGAGAACCTTGTCCACCTCGGCCTCGGCTTCGTCCTCTACTAGCAAATCATTGTCTTCAGGCAAGACGTCCTCGACCATTTCCTCGATAATGCCGGCCTTCATGAGCTCGGTGCCGAGCTCGCGCATAGTGCCCGCCAGCGCAGGAAGACTAATAAGTTTGTTGACGTCCTTCATAATGCCCACACTCGACTTTATGGACCCTTCGATCTTGCGCACCGCAAAGGCCTCGCTGACCTGCATCTGCACTGAGCTAAGCTGCGCCTTTGCCGTGTGCAGGCGGGCCGTCTGCTTGCGCGCGCGGATGAGCTCGACGGCGTACATGCGGACCTCTTTCTTTGCCTGTGCAGTACGGGAAGGGTCGCGCTGCCCACGCTTGTCGGCTTGGATGATGAGCTGTCGCGCCTTGGCCTCGGCTTGCTTGATGCTGTTGATGTCTCGGTCGAGCTTGCGGATGTTGGTGCGCAGCAGCGCATTACATTTTCGGGCCTAGATAAACGAGCGTGTCAGACAAGACACCACAAGCGATGAAAGAGCCGCCGCTTCGTCGCGTACCTGCGCCTGGGGATCCGGCTTGGTAAATACGGCCCTCAGCGCCTCCATGTTTAGCGGCGCGGGGAAGCCGATGAATCAGGGCCAAATGACGGCGGGAAGCGGCCAATACAGGCCCGGAGAAAGGAGCTGTTTGTGTGTGTTTGTGCGCTTCGTATGGACGACAGAGAACTGGCCACGCGGCTTGTGTATTTGACGCAGCCGATATTAGAAGATGGGTATGCCTGCGGAAGCTTCAGGTGCGTACAATGCATCGAGCATCGGGTTGGACCCCACAGCCACGTACAGCCGGCCAGCAAAGCCACCTGTGGCAGGTGCCGCCTGCCCACTTGCAACTGTTGATGTGTGGCGCAGCGGGCTTGCCCTGTCAACCTGTATTTGCCCGCCAAAAAAGCGAGTACAGAAGGGTCTACAGCGGAGCTCGGAGTGGTGGGCCATGAGAGCAGAGAAAGCTCTGAGCTTCAGCTACTGTTACAATGAGCGGGAGGGTCAGTCTTCAGAGCTAACATTTGTGTTTGTCTTTTTACTTGAGACATTCAAGCTGCACAATGTCACCACTCATTCCAAATCAGAAGCCATTGCCAGCGGGAGCCGTCCCGTGCGACAGCGCAGATACTGGAGCTGGACAAATGCATTTTGGCACTGAATCGGCCCACATATGTGCAGCGAGCACCTGCCTGGGGAAGTCGCCAAAGTGCCACCAAAGAGGTGACGTTAGCAAGGTACTTGGCTAATGCAGGGTGTTTGCTGGGTAACGCTTGTACCTCTTATTCAGACCCTGCCCACCGTAGAATGTGCCAGAAAAGGGCTGAAGGCAGGCGAAGGAGAGGGGCAAGGCAACCAGCCAGCGCCAAAATCCAAAGCACCACAAGAGAGCACAAGAGGGGAGGCTAGCACCACCAAAAGCTCGTTTGACGCAGCAGACTGCCGCCTTGTTCATACCACCTTGCTCCATCACAACTGCTTTCTTCCTCCTCCATATTCCCACGATCACGCATTTTGAAGCGCACGCCTAGCCATTGCTCAACGGACGTGTCTTGTTCTCTTTCGGCATTTTTCCACCGCCTCTCAAACCACTTAAATTTCCTACCAAAATCCTCATCATGTCTGCCGAGACCGCCACTCCTGAAGGTACGTCTTTTTCACTTGCCTATGCTCTCAACGCGAAAGCTACCGAAACGCGCCCCCATATGTCGGTACCTGTTCTGCGCCATGCAGCAAATACTGTCAAGCTCTTGTATCGCACATAGTTGGCCTCATTCGAAGCTATATATGATTTAATCTGCTACGCGATTCCGCCGTCCCGCACACCAGATGCTGACGATACACAGTTCTTTGGGCTCAACGCTCCTCCAGCACCGACGCCGCCAAGAACTTCATCTATCTAACCATTTCCGTCCCCGATGTCCCTAAGGATGACATCAAGCTGGACCTCAAGCCCACTTCGCTTTCCTTCACGGGTACCTCGGGCACTCTTAAACGCAAGTACCACGTCGTGCTCGACTTCTTTGCCGAGATCGATCCCGCCGAGAGCAAGATCAACCACACTGCCAAGAACATTGAGATGAAGTTGCAGAAAAAGGAGCTTAAGGAAGAGTACTGGCCTCGCCTGCTCAAGGACAGCAAGCGTCTGCATTTCCTCAAGACCGACTTCGACAAGTGGGTTGATGAGGATGAGCAGAACGAGGCCCCCGAGGAGGACTTCTCCCAGTTTGGCGGCATGGGCGGCATGCCTGGTATGGGAGGTACGTGAAACATTGAGATGAGGGTGAATTGTGTCGCATCAGGTGCACGAACTGCGCCGTCTGGCAGGCTGACCTCTCATTCCCTCGCAAACAGTTCCACCAAAATATAACATGTGCTAATGATGCTTCTCAGGTGACTTTGGCGGCATCGACTTCTCGAAACTGGCCGGTGGCGGCGACATGCCCGATCTCGGTGGTGAGGATGCTGAGGATGTCGACAGTGGCGACGACGACGAGGATGTTGAGGAGATTCCGACGACCAAGGCGTAAGCCCGAATGTATCAATGCTGACTGTCGCCAGCCGCGGGTTGGAAAAGCAAATGGGTGTATTTCGTATTGCAAAAAGAGTCGTTTTGTTTCACACTGGCGAGTTGGGTGGGTAAGATAGAGAGACATCCAGAAACAAAAAGAAGAAAAAAAACAGGTTACTGGGAGCACCCTAGTAAACGGATTGACGACTAATGCACTTCCTGCCCGTTTTCACACCTGTTATGGTGACTGTCGCATATCCTGCGGAGGGTCAAACCCAACGCGGAGCTACCTACCTTACCTTCCATTTGCGGGAGCCTGAGCCAGAGGTGACTGGCAGTTGTCAGCTGATGTACGAGTGATGCTTGGCGAAGCCAGGCCGCCAGGAGTTGTTCAGCGTAGAAAAGCCATGCCTTACCATTTCCCCCGTCTTTCCATACTGTGCCCAAGAGACGTAGCAGATTGACTTGATCTTGGCGCGTAGCCCGAGCGTTGTGGCATGCCAATATAAGCAAGAGGAGCAGGGGTTGGCCATACGAGAGAGCCTTGTATGGAGTAGTCTACCAAGGTTGGACAGCAATTCATTTTCATGCCACAAATTGTATTAGCCTGGTAGCAGCAGCATCACTAACTAACAAACAGCGGTCCTCGCGCCCCCTCCCCTCCCCTCTTCCTTCCCCCGCGCGGTCTCCATTGACCAGAGTCGTCACGAAACCAATATATATTGATTATTTTTGCCAAAACTAGAAATGGCGAGGCAACCAACAAGCCAATGAGGAGACGACGACGGCCACTACAGCCGCAAGCCGCAAGCCACCAGCTGACCACCTGCCCTTTGCCTTGGACTCCCCCCGCAACCTTGCTGCCCGTTTTACGGCCTGCGTGTGTGTGTGTCGTCGTGTATGTAGTAATAATAAATCACACGCGCAGACGGGCATAACGGTGTGCATCAAAAAATTACCACCACGGAACATGTCCGCACTAAACACGCACGCACACAAGACAAAAACTACCTCAACAAGACCCAACGGTTACACAACTTCTGCCCATGTTCAAGACCTGCAGATCAACGATCCCCAAGATCTGATTGTTATCGCCCCCGGCACCCGAGACTTACAACGAATCAGTTAATTTTTTTTTCCTTTTTTCTAAATCCCCTTTCTTTTTTCCTTATTCTTTGGGAGGCTTTCTTTTTATGCTTTTTCGTCCACGGGCATCCGACCGAGCCATCGTTACGGTCTAGAGCCGCAGCAGATTACGGCAGGCGTTCGCTGTTCAACTGACTCGCCACCAACGTGCCGCAACATCCTCCGATATTGTCGATAGTCCCCGGTTTTTGGCAGGCCATTCATTCCTAACGGTCCTTTTCCCCGCGCCGCACAAACCCTATCCTGCCAGACCGGCCACTGACACCCCCCCCTGTGCCGCCTTGCTTCTCGAGTGTGGTTGGTGCCTTGCTGCGTCCGGCAAGACAAAACCCTTTTGGTGCCTTGCTTTGACGCTTTCTTTTGGCCTTTAACCTTCCCGCTACTCATTGAACTTGGAAGACACTTTCTGCCTTCTACTTTACACCTCCTCATCGCATCAAAACTCTCTCCATTTTTCGCGGCGCTTCTTAGTGGCTTGCTACCGGCTAGCGCCAACAGCAACGCAAACGGCAACTCAAAGCACAACCCCCCCCCCCCCCCCTTCAACAGTACTTGGGCCAAGGGCGAGGAAGAATCAGAGCAAAAAGTGCATGGAAGACAAAACAAAACCAGCAACATTATCATGCCATCTGCCCAGATATATACTTCTATTCACGCGGCACAGGACGTGGCGCGCGGCGCTTGCATTGTTGCATGGCCCGGCGACGAACCGTACTCCGAACCAACATCAGTAGCGCAGACCCCGCGCCAGCCGCGCTTCCACGCCAGTGCCGACTCTACCAACAACATCACCATCGGCAGTACTTTTCACCCGAGCACGAGCTGCCCCTCTCTCGCCTCCCGGACATCCACCAGTCAGAATGGCAGCTCCCAGAGTTCCATTTCTCGTCCCAGCGAGTCCGATCGGTCCAGCTGCTATGTTTTACTGCAGTGATGTCGCGGCGTGGCAATATCGACCTCTTCGTCGAGGGCGCTGATGAGTCGCGCACGGCACTCGTACACGATGGTACACGCCATAGGGATACGTCATTTCATGAATACATTCTGGTTCATTTCTTCCAATCGCTCTTCTCAGCAAGCCCATTTGTCCTATTACAATGATTTCCCCCTTGGTATTGGTATTTTCTCGGCTTTCTGAGCGTATATAAAATTACAATTCCTCCCAATCTGAATTCATTTCCGCCATTTACTAGTATCGCGTTAGCTTTGTGACTCGCCGTTAGCCAAGAACTCAACTTACGCTGATCTCATCCGCCATGGCAGAGTCGCCGTTAGCGGCTGGGCCAGTGGCTGGAGCAGCGGCCGTGGTATTGTTGCTAGTAGAATCCGCCATATAGTTGTCCATGTCGGCGTCAAGCTCAGTCGCCGTCTTCTTGGTGGGACGAGCATTGCGGCCGCGACGGCCCTTACCAGCAGCTCTGCCCTTGGCACCATCCTTGCCGGCATTGTTGCTCTGCTTTCCAGCAGCAGCAGACTTGGGCTGAGACTTGGGCTGGCTAATATGAAGTTAGAGTCAGGGCAAGCTCTTGTGTGAGATGGAGAACTTACGTAGCACGCTCAGCCAGAGTTTTGACAGGAGGGATAACCTTGTCAGCCTGGGCGGCACCGACAACAATCTCGATCTTGATGGGGCGACCGTCAACGAGGAGACCATTGAGCTTCTGGAAGGCCCTGCTAGCGCCATCAGGCTTGTGGAACAACACGTTGGCAATACCACGGCTCTGAGAGTTAGGCCCGTACGAGAGCTCGACGCGCTTGATGGGGCCGACAGACTGGACAAAGTATTCCTAGACGGCGCAGTAGTAATTAGTTAAACCGAAAGCGAAGCGATATGTTTCAACGGCCAGAATTCGATTCCGAGCTTCATTCGATAGCTTGTCCATGGATACGCGTTGATTCGGCGGTAAAAATCGATTGTCATGATGATCAACGAGTTTCAAAGTCATGCGCAGACTGTTGCCGAGCACAGAATCACTTATGCCATCGCAGCAGCAGCAACGCTAGAAGCCTCCTGCTTGCCCATATGTTCCTCTCATTCTCTGCGCCTGCGTCTTTCAGCCAGGTGAGGTATTGATAGAGACGTCGCATTGTTTTCCCAACCCAGGCGACCATTTTCATGCTCCTAGTGCTCCCAGCAGGAAAAGTGGGCAAGCAGTCAACTGCGTTTGCGAACCGTTTCACGGGCTGGCGTACTGCATTTGTTTCTCAACTCGCTGAATCAAAAGAATTGACGGCAACACTGCATGCAATGCGAATTGTGCGTTTCTCAAATCAAAACCGATGAGATAGTCCAATGGCGCATCTTTGGGAGTCATTGCAGCCTCTGGAAAATTGCTGACCAGGCAAAACAGATAGGCTATGGCAAGACTAGATGCTCTCAACCTCAACCGACGGCGGCAAGCATCAACCGGGAAGGAGACAAGGGCCAGACTGTATTTTCTCAGGCGCGATAGCTGGATTCGTGGACCCATGCACTTCGGTAATGGGAGCAAACGTAGCGAGAAAGGGAAGATCGAACAAGTCCGAAGGGCGTGAAAAGCCTCAACGGAGACATACCTTGATCTGCTGCTCCGAGACATCCTTGGGCTAGAGTACGGTTAGCGGCCGCGTCGAGTGGTACGTGAATTTGCTGATACCTACCAGGTTGCTGACGATAACCTTGCTTTCTCCTAGAGGACCGGCGGTCCTGCCTTGAACACCCTTGGTGGCGGCACCACGGGGGGCAGGCTTTGCCTTGTGAACACCCCCTGCGGGAGCAGCGGCAGTGCGACCAGCGGTGCGGCGCTGGGAGCGGCGGTTGCCAGCGCTCTTGCGGCGGGCCGAGACGATGTCGTCGAGGGGCTTGTCAAGCTTTCCAGACATGATGATAGATTTTGAGGAATAATTTTGGTCGGTGATGAACAGTTGCGTGGTGCAGCGAGACGATAGATGATCGTTGCTGGAAGGATTTGACAACGAGGGTACGTTGTTTGTGGGAAAAAATGCGCTGTCGCGAGAAATGAGAGGGTACACGAGAGCGACGGTCAAAAAAGAGAATAGATGCGCCTTTCAGATACTCGATGGCGAAGAGTGTGACGATCGAGGAGAATAACTGTGGGAGAATGGAGGATGATGGGTTGAAATAGATTGAAGGAGGGAGGGAAGAAGCAGCATGAGAACGGGCGCGCGCTGATAAAGACAAGGGGCGCGACAGCAGGCGCAGCGCAGGGCCGCCACCAAAGTAACTTTGAGCTGGGCACGACAGCCACTGTACAGCCTTGTGAGCCAATGATGTGCGTCACGTAAGCAACCTTTGGGTGCCTCGTAGGCACCAGTTTAGGCCGACAGTCACGTGCAGGATCTAGTTCTTGCGTCACAACTGGTGGGTGGGTCTGCTAAGAATGCATTACCTAATACTAGTTATAATATAAGAGCAATTTTATATAAAAAAGTTAATTAACT